>NC_088367.1:57213331-57219441 GCF_034508935.2 Berghia stephanieae | reverse complement strand
AGCTATTAGAAGTGATGGGTAGCTGGGTCTGTTAGATCTGATAGACAGTACTTTGCAATAGACTAGCGTCTTATCCAAAGAGTAGCAAGCAATTGCTATTGTTCTTTTTCACGCTATAGAAACAGGGATTAACTCCGGATCCAGGAGCATGATGGCTCTGAAGATCCACTCTATTTATTTAATTATTCATTTATTCAATGGGAGCCATCTCTATTCATGTTTTCGTCTAACTGAGTCATCGATCACATGATTTGTTGCTGTACAACGATTGGACATTTCTCAATAAATGTAAACACGTTGCTTTGTTTGTGAAAGTTGTAAACAAACCCACGAGTTATGCTGAACAAATTGATAAATTGTGACGTTGGATATTTCTCAAACTGTGAATACTTTTCACTACGTGGGTAATTTTGAGCTGACTTTGCAATGTGACCTATGACCTCGAACACATGGAAAGGTCATCTAGATCATCCCCATTGTCTTATTCATTTATTTATTCAATTAATTGTTTATTTGTGACACATCGTCTCAAAACGGTATTATGTCGAAACGAACCACATGCTTAAAATCCGAATTTAAGGGGCGGTTTGGGTCTAATTATTAGGAAAATCCTTCGAAAAATTGATTTTGAGATTTTGGTGGAAAATTATTTTTTATTATCCGAGAAATAATATAATTGAAGTCCAAATTCGTAAAGTAGACTATAAAGGCACAAAAAAAACACAGTCGAAAATGGTACAGATAGTGAGAAAGTGTGAAAAACGGGAAGTTATTTTGCTATTTTCTCAAAATGTCATATTTCTAAGGGTATGGGAAACTGTGTCAAACGTTTCTCAGAATCTATTCAATGAAATTGTCTGAAAATTTCCACAGTTATCACAGAGATAATGTATTGTGTCATCATAGAGAGATTTTTTTGATAAGATGTGTGAATTTTGAATTATAATCCTAATTCTGAATTTTTAACATCAATTTTGTCATAACATTTTGATTCTCAAATTTGTAATGTTCTAATAAAAATTCCATAAGCTAAAGCCGTAAAATCTCTCTATGGTGACACACTATGGTACAATGTTGACACGAGGGAAGAATATGGAGCTCATTCCTTCATTAGTTTTTGTGGAACGTTTGCCACAAGATTGTTATATTTTTTTATGTCAGACCCCCAAATTCGGCCGCAAAATGGGCATCAACACAGATAATTAAAATTTTTCACCATAAATGTTGTTTTTTAACCTATAATGACGATACAAAATGATTAAAACCGCCCAATATTGCTAATTAAAAAGACCCAAACCGCCCCTTAATGTTAAACTGGTCAAAAATATAAATTTTTGGCATTATCACCCTAAAATATGGTATCCATTCTCCTCAATAAAACATACAAACTCAACACAAGTCTGATATTTCTGGCTATAAATTCAATTGTCAACATCTTAACCAACCCGACTTAATACCGTTTTGAGGCGAAGGTTCACATTTGGTTATTTATTTATATTTTTATTTATATAATTATTTATTCATCTATCTATTTTTTTAAAAAATCTATTCATGTATTCATTTATTTATTATTTCCTGTCAGATCATCTTCGAGGGCGTGGTGGGGAACGGTTACCAAGGTGACGTGGGCCTCGATGACGTCAGAATAAAAACAGGTGCATGCGACCCCGTGGGGACTTGCGATTTCGAGGACGGCGTGTGTGGCATGTTCAGCACCATGCAGAAAGGCTCGTTTGAATGGCTGAGGAATGCCGGGAAGACGGACTCGTCCAGAACTGGACCCCCTGTTGACCACACGACCAATTCAGATGCTGGTAAGACAATAGGGAATAAAAGTCGTGACGTCATACCTTCTACTTTTCCGGTTCCAAATTCTTTGGAAGTGTGTATGTAGTCGGTCCTTTGGGAGGACTAATAATGTATATATTACACATTGAATCTTCTTCTTCTTCTTCTTCTTCTTCTTCTTCTTCTTCTTCTTCTTCTTCTTCTTCTTCTTCTTCTTCTTCTTCCACCTCATGGTGTCTTTATGGTTGAAGGTCAACAAGTTGCAGGAAAGCTGTGGTCTCCCCAAGCACGTTCTGAGATCCATAGAGCTTCGACTTTAGTCTAGTCCTCTCAGACCAAATGGTCGCCCTTTGCTCTTTGGACTTTGATGTTTGAATGTGATAGGATACAAATAAAATGGATCAACTGGGACACAATAAATCCAGGTATCTATTTCTTTGATCCATAGCACCAGTGTATTGATTTGACTATTACCGTTTTTGTGTTTGTTGTCCAGGCTTTTATATGTACGTGGAGTCCAGTTATCATGTGGCGGGCGAGAAGGCGTGGCTGTACACGGATTATCTCTCACCAACCCCTCAGAGTTGTCTGTCCTTTTGGTACTTCATGTATGGATCGGGTGAGTTGTTGTAGTAGTTGTAGTAGTAGTGGTGGTGGTGGTAGTAGTAGTTGTAGTAGTAGTAGTAGTGGATTAGTAGTAGTAGTAGTAGTAGTAGTAGTAGTATAGTAGTATAGTAGTAGTTAGTAGTAGTAGTAGTAGTAGTAGTCAGTAGTAGTAAGTAGTAGTGTGGTGGTGGTGTGGTAGTAGTAGTAGTAGTAGTAGTAGTAGTAGTAGTGTGAGTAGTAGTGGTGGTAGTAGTAGTAGTAGTATAGTAGTGTAGTAGTAGTAGTAGTAGTAGTAGTAGTAGTTGTAGTGTGTGAGTAGTAGTAGTAGTAGTAGTAGTAGTAGTAGTGTGTGTAGGTAGTATAGTAGTAGTAGAATCTTATCATCATCATCATCATCATCATCATCATCACCATCATCATCGCCATCACTGTGTGTCATGCATTCCCTGACCCCATCTGGTTGTTTCCTACAGAGGTTGGTTCCCTCCAAGTGTATGTCGTATCCACCAAGACTGGGTCCATGGTGTGGACTCTATCTGGCAATCAAGGATACGAGTGGAGAAATGCCCAGGTCAGCATCAACAGCACAGAATACTTTGAGGTAAGTCAAATCCGTAGGTAGTTAACACATAGTACTTCCTTCACTTACTTAATCCTCTTCGGGCCTTGAGGCTACATAGGGCAACCGTCAGACATCTGTCAGACATCTGTCAGCCATCCGTCAGACATCCATCAGACATCTATCAGACATCCATCAGCCATCCGTCAGACATCTATTAGACATCTGTCAGACATCCATCAGACATCTGTCAGACATCTCCATGTTTTGCAGTCGGTTGCTTTTGCGATGGCTCTATTCTAGGAAAGGCCTGCTCCTTTTATCTCGTTTTCCATGGATGGGGGAAGAAGAGGGGGGCGGAGTGGCTGAGTGGTGAGAGCACTGTGATCCGGAAGGCCCCGGATTTGAGCCCTGCTTCAGGCACTTTCGTTTTTTCCTTGGGCAAGATTATCAACCCCTCAATTTGCTCATTTGGATAACATAGGTGATTCCTGATGACATCAGACATCTTGTTTGATGGATTATCTATATCCCTTCATGGAATGCCTAGGCGACGGGATTTAATGGTGTCATAGCGAAACGGCTTAATTCTTTTTTTTTTTTGCCAGGTTTCAGTGGGTAGTCTCCCCTGCCTTCTCTTCCCATCTGCTGTCCAGTACAGGGTTGTCTTGGGGAATGACCCTTTTCCCATCCTTTAAAATTAAAAATTGAGCTTTTATATAGAGCAATATCCTATAAACGTGTTCAGAGAGCTTTACAAGGGGTCCCTGGCCAACAGCAACATTTAACATGAAGGACAGGACATGACGCCTGTTAGGCGATATTACAATGTTTTCGGACAGAGACAACGCTGTTAACGGCCAGGTACTTATTTTACACCTGAGTATGGTGAGAGAATGTGAGTAAAGAGCCTTCTCCTAGGACTCAGCTATGCACCAAGCGAGGCTCGAACCCAGGACCTTCCGATCCGAAGGCGAGTGTCATACCACTAGACCACATAGCTGCACTGGCCACACACATGACCCAGCCAAATCTCGTAGTGGAAGGAATATAGATAGTTCGAAGATGACGTCACTCAGGCCTTTGTTATTGTTTTTGCCATCCGCGTTTGTGAGTTGTTCTCACTAAACTGTATTAACCAGACTATAAAAGTTCATGGTTACACAGAGTTTGTGTGTTGGTCCGTGATACTTCCGGATGGCAATGTTGTGAACTCCTTGGCCAACCGCATTCTATCTATAGCCCAAGGCACGGTGATACGACATTGCTAGATAGTTGTGGACTGTGGAAAGGTATGAACCAAAATGAATATAACATGTTAATGTTGCTGGGACTTTTAGCCTTCTGTTGTAACACTTCCCTCTGGACTGCTCGGTCCAGGGTTTGAGTCCGACTCCGAGCGGAACAATGTTGAATCCTTGGAAAAAGGTTTTTAACTTACATTCTCTCACTGTATTCAGGTGTAAATGAGTACCTGGCTGATAACAGCATTGCCTTTGTTGTTTTGTTGTTTTTTTTAATATCATAATATCGCTTTGCAGGCGTCATGTTTTGATATTAGATATTATGTGTTGCTGTTGGCTTGGCTAGTTGTAAACCGCTTTGAGGACGTTTAGTGGATATCGTGCTTTTCATGCTTTGCGTTTAGTAAAACAATCTCACAACATCCGTCCGCCGAATAAAATGTACCAACACACAAAAATATGTGTAACCTTGAACATTTATATAGTCTGATCAATACATTTAGTGAGAACTACTCATAAAAATGGCTGGCTAAAACAATAACAAAGACCTGAGTGATGTCAATTTCGTTCCTTCTATATAAATGCCCAATTTTATATTGATGCTATGCGTTAATTTTTTAAAAAACTCACAACATCCGCCCGTCGGATAAAACGGACCAACACACAAAACTATGTATAACCTTGAACGTTTCTAGTCTGATTAATACAATTTAGTGAGAACTACTCATAAAAATAGCTGGCTAAAGACAATAACAAAAGGCTGAGTGACGTCAATTTGGTTCTATCTATCTATAAATTGCTACCTGACAGATTGTGTTTGAAGGGCTCATCAACAGTACAATTCGAAGTGGCCAGGGAGATATCGCGATAGATGACCTTAAAGTGTATAAGGGTGCCTGTGTCAACACCACCAATGTACCCCCTACCGATGTGACTGTCGCTACACTTCCCACTTATGGTATGGGGCTTATCATCATCATCAACATCATCATCGTCATCATCATCATCATCATCATCATCATCATCATCATCATCATCATCATCATCATCATCATCGTCGTCGTCGTCGTCGTCGTCATCATCATCATCATCATCATCTTCTTATTCTTCTTGTTTATCATCATCATCATCATCATCATCATCATCATCATCATCATCATCATCATCATCATCATCATCATCATCATCATCACCACCATCATCATCACCATCACCACCATCATCATCATCATCATCATCATCACCATCATCATCATCATCATCATCATCATCATCATCATCATCATCATCATCATCATCACCATCATCATCACCATTATCATCACCATCAGCATCACTATCATCATCATCATCACCATCATCATCATCACCACCATCATCATCACCATCATCATCATCACCATCATCATCACCACCATCACCATCATCATCATCATCATCATCATCATCACCATCATCATCATCATCATCATCATCACCATCACCACTATCACCACCATCATCATCATCATCACCACCATCATCATCATCATCATCATCACCATCATCATCATCATCACCACCACCACCACCACCATCAAATTAACATGTCCCCACCCAACCCCCCCCCCTTTCCCCAGCCCCAAACCCCAACAACTGTAACTTTGACTCCGGGTTCTGCCTGTGGACAATCAACAAGACAGAAACCGTGACCTGGACATTGAACTCAGGGTCAACACCCTCGTATGGCACTGGACCAAGCCGTGACCACACCAGTGGACGAGGTGTGTAGTGCTCTGTGTGTACAATACATACCAGATACTAGTTACTCTTTATCTCTCTCCTTACCACCTATTGGAAAATCGTCACATTTCTTACGATGCAACCGTCACTTTTCTCATCCAGATTTCATTTCTTTTTGCTATAAGCTATAA
>NC_088367.1:57173626-57208231 GCF_034508935.2 Berghia stephanieae | reverse complement strand
CATATGTTCCTCAATGCCATTTGAGACATTACATTAAAGAAAAATTTTTTAAAAAACGGTGTCAAATAAATTGCTGGGACCTCGCAATTTTCTTCCCTGAAACATGGACACACTTATGGAGACTTCCATAAATTTCTAGGAGACATATCGCCTTCTCCTGTAATTTGCACGAGAAAGTTGCGAGGAATGTATCTCGCTGCAGAAACAAAAAAGGGGAAGCTGATAAAAAATATCACAAGGGGGACCCAGCAGCACTTCAGGCAGGCTCAGGAAACCCTTCTTCCCCTGTCTCTGACGGAAATTCAGCCTAAACTCTCCTTCCTCCCCCAAACAGCCACAAAGCCACCCTCGCATCGCCCCACCACCACCCCCACGTCGTCTAACTGTTGACTGGCCACACTGTCCTCACCAACCTTTTTATTTCCTTCACTGTACTGCCATCATCGGTCAACCCTTTCACTTCTACAAGATTCTCAGCTCACCACCACCACCACCACCATCGTCCTGCATTCTACTGTATCGGGTTCTACCCCTCATCCCTCCACGAATATTAATTCTGGGATGTGTCCACACCCGATTCATGTTCAGCACACTACCATCATCGTCATTCATTTTTGGGTTCTACCCCTCTCCCCCTCTACGTCTGTTTCTACTCAAATCCAGCCAACCTGAATGTACCCCTGCACCGATCACTTCTGTTTTATTGCCAGAATCTTTTCATCAGAGTCCCACATCCCACTTTCTCCACAATTGTTAATGTTGACCATGTTAGAAAATTATCAAAGTCTGTCTCTCTAAAAAAATTTTTTCATCTTAAAAAGTCTAAAGTCGATTCATCAGGAATGTAATATTTTAATTAAAGAAAGAATTTTTAATTTAAAAATTAAAGAACAAAACTTTGTCACAGGATCTTGTAAAATAAAAAAATCCAAAACTAATAAAGAGCAATTGTTCCCTGAGGAAAATAATTCAGATTTAACAACAAAAATTGCAGTACTTAGACATGAAAAATTCTGTCCCTAAAGAAAGAAAGTGATGATCTACAGAAAGTCAAGTTGTCTTTACCAAACAAAATTGTCTAAGTCAAAGAAAAGATGTATGCTATTGGAATGAAAAGTCCTGAGTCTCTACAATACACATTAAATATGGTTAACAATCTTGATAAAGATGACAGTAAATTTCAAATTGAAATTACAAATAAGAATAAATTGTAAAGATTCTGTCGTATTTGCATAATGGCTCTCCCAAGGGAAGCGAATGTGTCTGCAACTATTGCTCAAAAGTTTAAAATATTGGCCAAAAAACTTTGTGTGGACATTCGTTTTCTCTTGAAGAATTACACCTCCTTCTACTGCTCTAATTAAATTTTTGAAGGGCAATCATGTAGCAAAAGTCAAAATTGTTTTTGATGGAATTAAAAATACTGATTGTTTTACCTTTTGCAATCAGATGGTACTTCAAGGCAAAAGAAACATTACATGGAAAAATATATTGTTCTTAGTAGTGGAAAAGCAATTAGCTTGGGTTTTCAGACTATAGCCTCAGATGATGCAAATAGTATGTTAGAACAAATAATTAAAGTTTTTGATGATTTAATTCAAATTAATAGTGACCTAAAGGATGAAGAAAGAGATGAGCTTTTAAAAGAAATTGTTTATAAAATGAATTCTGTTATGTCCGATAGAGCGGCAAATATGAAACTTTTAAATAAAAAAAATCATGAATGGCGTAAGAGTGTTTTGCATGATGAGGATATATGTACACATTTTTTGTATTGTAACGCGCATTTTTTGCTTGGTCTGTCTAAAGCTGTTGAGAGTGCTGTGTTAGAATTTGAGAGGGATGTAATTAAAGAGGGGGGTTCACTTGGGAGGGACAGTCAGCAAAAGTTTAATCATTTTCAGTCTAGTATTGGTAAAGAAAGTGCAGCCTTACGTGCTATAAGACTAACTGCAGAAGTATTGGGACCTCGGGGGATGAGAAAAATGGGGCAAGGGAAGAATGGCTAAATTATTGTGAAGCTAATAATATTAAGTCTCAGTTTTGCAGTTTTAGAAGTAATCGTTTCAATAATATATTTGAAAATGCTCATGCTCTTTTGTACCATCATAAACATGTTCTTGATTTTCTAGAAAATGAAGTTTCAGGTGACAATTTAAAGCTTCAAAGTATTGTTGCAGATTTGAGGGATAGTAGGGTAATTTCTTTAGTTGCTGCTATTTCACTGTTTAATCTATCACTGGGCCATACTGGGAGTTGATGAAAAGTAAAATTCCTTATGGGTCATTCCCCTCTTATGTCAAAAAGATTGATGTTAATTTTGAGAAATTTATGTCCATGATGTCATTTGATGAACATGAATTTGTTTCCGTGTTTGATGATTTTTGTTTTGATGACATGTGTACTTTTGATTTTGTGACACATGAATGCCAAATTGATTTAGTGTTGTTGGCTTTTAAAGATTTTGTAGGGAATTGTATATTGGTTTTAAGGAGGCAATTACATGACTTTCTTGACGGTGGTGTGTATGGTGGTGATATTGCTGTTGATGTTAAGAATATTTTAGATAGATGTCCGTTGACCAATTTGACTGGGGAAAGGTTATTTGGGGATTTAGATTATGATCTCAATAAACGAAAAAGGGCCTCCTTGCATTTACGCTCCACACTAAATATGTGGAAGCATAATAAGACAGTTTCTTGGTTTTGTGCATTAAGCGAATCTAAACAAAATGATATTTTAGAGGAAGATAAAAGGAATTCTGAAAACCTACAGTCTATTAGTAAGGAAGAGGAAGCTAATGTACGTGTAAAAGTTAAGGCAAAGATGAGTGAGAATAAAAGAAAAAGATGTGATAAAATACAGTGCACTCTCCCGATAACGACCTCTCCGAATAACGACATTCTCCCGATAACGACATTGGCCCCCGGTCCCGATTTTTTTACTATATGTTATTAGTAATAAAACTCTCTAAATAATGACATACTTTTTAGACCACTCTCCGGATAACGACATTGAGTTAGCAATAATCGGCTGTGACTTTGCTTGATACAAAAATAAAAATAGCTAAAATGTTGTTTCCGGTAAGTTTCATTTCATTCTCTGAGCCAGAGGCACCTCATAGCCAATGAGATCACTTTGTTATCGGCCAATGAAATGTCCTAAAGTCGGCCCTATGATTTACAGCAACAAGCGACAGACCGGGATTATGGATTTCTTCTCTAAATTGAAACCCGACAATTAGTTTTAAAAAAAAAACAAAACAAAATAAACCCCCCCCCCCCCCAAAAAAAAACAACAAAAAAAAAAACCCAACAAAAAAACATTTTTAATGTGGCCATGTGTTCAGTTGTATTATTAAATACAGCTGCACTCATGCCGGTCCCATAAACAACAGAGGGAAAATGACACACAAAAAACAACAAAAACAAACAAAAAACAACAAAACTACACACACACACACACACGTCGTGTATTTTACATGTTTGGAAAGTCCGATCACTGATCACCCACTATGGTTGGTACATTAATGTACATTCTAAGGGTCTAACCACACCCCTTTTTCCGCCATCTTGAAATTTTCCGAATAACGACATGTTCCCGATAACGACATGCACCTCTGGTGGTCCCGAGCCATGTCGTTATCGGGGGAGTACACTGTAATAAAAGATAGGCAACAAAAATCTGATATATTAGATGCTGTAATTTCAGATGGTGGGATATGTAAAACTAAAGATCAGTTAGATAGACTTCTGAATATTGGCACAGCTGAAAGTGTTAAGAAATCAAATAAGATATAGAAAGGTATTTTTGGGTGAAAAGAATTTAAAGGTAACGGGGACCATTAGCACTCTTTATGATTCTTTGTTAAGGATGATTACTGATGATGAAGCAGAAGCATCTTTTTGGTCAACTGCTGTCAAACGAAGAAGGGTTTCAGATTCTGATGTTGATTAAATAACACTATGAGCTTAAATTCAAGCTTCAGTTTAATTACAAAAAATGGACGTTTCAGGTTTCTCCTTTGTCAACAAACAGGATGAACCAAACACTATAGATGATGTGGTAGTGGCGTTAAGTTGAATACGTTTGTTGGTAAAGGGGAAACACGAAACATCCATTCTTCTATCTGTTTTTATAATTAAATTGAAGCTTACATTCAATTTCACATTATTAATCGCTTCGAGTAGCAACATTTACATTATATTGATTAATGAAATTATGTATCTATTTCCATCACTTTACATTTGATCAGTGACATGCTTTGTTTAAACCATTGTTGTTTCTCATAATTATGTAGCTTTTCTGATTATTACATATGTTTTATTTACTCACCATGTTTAGCGTCAAGCAAGACGGCTTTCTCTATTATTTCAACATTTTTAACACGTCTGAGTGTACTTAAACACTTTAATATGTTTTTTTTACCTGGAAGTTCATATTCATACAGGGAGTCCAATGTAATATCTATTTCTATTTAAACATTTTATAAATGCATTTAAAATGTGTATAGTGGAGAGCCAATGATAACCCTTATACTCATACTGATGTTGGGCTATTAGACCATAAGAGCAATATTATAGTCCGTGTTTAAATTAATCTTTATAATTTATAGGCTATGTGGATATGATCAGCTTCCAGAGTCCGCGTATGTATAATCTGTTATGAGATATTATATTGGACTCCCTGTGTGAATACGAACTTCCGTGTAAAATAAAACATATTAAAGTGTTTAAGTACACTCAGGCGTGTTAAAAATGTGGAAATAATAGAAAGCCATCTTGCTTGCTCTCAACATGATGAGTAACAAGAGCGCTAAGATAGGTTTGCCCGGTGTCTGCATTTATATGCATTAAAGCATGTCCTTATACCGTTGCCTTATATATATATATATATATATATAATATAATATATATATATATATATATATTTATTAAATATATATATATAATTATATATATAACTAAAATGTGTTAGGGCAGGGCGTTGAATTTTAGGCTGATTGTCTCAGAATATGTACGTATGGATAGGTATAAATTTTTCATGTTCATGGGTTGCATTGGATATTGTATGCTTTTGTGTACTGACTTTTTTGTCTAATGTTTTTATTTATTTATTTTATTTGATCGACTGTGCACCACCAGTAGGTGCAGCATTAACTTCCATTATTGTGTTAGATCGTGGTATAAATTTTTGACTTTTCCCCCCTTTTTGACATATATTTCTGTTGATTTTCGAGAGTTTAAATCTTGATTTCTTTTCATAACTCTGGTTTTGTCATTCTTATTGTGAAAAGGACATAAAATTTGGATTCCCCATCCCTCAAATCATTTGTATGTGAAGTTTCATAGCTTTATCTCATCATTTAAATTTTTTGTAGCGGAAACACTGTTTTTTTCTCAAAATGTCTTCCTTTGGCGATTTCGGCCTTTTTTCGAATTTTGAGACGTAAAATCTCAGTAATTATTGCCTCTATCTCTGAAACAAATTGCTGCTCTTGCTGTCGCTGCTGCTCTTGCTGTCGCTGCTGCTCTTGCTGTCGCTGCTGCTGTCGCTGCTGATCCAGCTCTGGTTGTTGTTGCTGTCGCATCTGATACTCTTGTCGCTGCCACAATTCCCTTTGCTCAGCTCTTTTCTGTTGCGATTGTATTTCCTCCAGCTTTTGGTTCACGTCTTTTTCATTATATTCTTGTTGACGTCCCAATGCGTTCCGCTGTTGGTTAATTAGTGTTCGTTGCTGCTGCTGTTGCAGTTGTGCCTGCGTGCTGTTGTTGCAGTTGCTGCAGTTGCATTTGCATTTGTATTAGTTGCTGATGACGCATTGAATCCTCCCCTCTTGGCGGTTGAGAATGCTGTCCGCTGAGCGATGTTGGTAGTATACTCATCAGATCACCACTCGGGAGGTCGAGGATGCTCTCAGCGTTTATTTCGGACTCATCTAACGCGTACATACCAAGTCCTGGCGTCTGAACATCCATACGACGACTCTCGCTTGGAATATACTCATCCGCTAAATCCAATCCGAGACTAATTGCTCCATCCATCGACAGTGAAGGGGCGTCGTCGAGAGTTAACTGAGCCGCAGGGATAACCGGTTTGATCGGCAGTGGTTTTATCAAGGGTTGTTCGATTGTTTCATCCACTCTGATTGGCGAAAGATTCGTTGGTGGGGTATTTATCGCGTTCAAACTTGTGGCGCCAAGATCTGCGTATTCGTCCATATCGAGCTCTGGAATGATCGACATCGCAATCGCCGCAGTTGTTTTGTCATCCATAGGAAAAGTAGACACGGGTCGTTGTATAAGAGCGTCATTTTTGTCTCTTGTCGACAGTACGGGGTTGTGCGGGCGCGGTGGCGGGACACTACTCGCTCTCAATCGCTCAGGTGTGAGAGACATTATGTTGTCCAAGTCGAACCTATCAGCCTCCTCTAATGACGTGTTGAGGTCTACGTAACCTAGACCGACCGCGTTTGTCTGTTCCAATAGCGTCGGGGTGTTAATCATTGTCGGCGCGACTGATGGTAATTCCTGCGCACTATCTGACGCTGCCGGTTTGATTATAGCCGTTGCTGTCCTTGTCGTTGTCGTCGTCGCCGCTGTTGGCGTTGTTACCGATGAAGTTGTTTTTGTTGTTGGTGCGGGAGGTACCGACGATGCTGTTGTTGTAGTTGATGTTGGTGCGGGAGGTACCGACGATGCTGTTACCGATGATGTTGTCGTTGTTGTTGGTGGTACCGGCGATGTTGTTGATTTTGTTGTTGGTGAGGAAGTCACCGTCGACGTCGCTGCGGATTGTGCGATGGTTGATGGCGCCACGGTCATCTTCGAGGATGGTGTGACGGTTGTTATAACAGGTGTTGTCGGATTTGTCGTATCAGTGGCCGTTGTTATGATCGCAATCGACGTCACGATTCCATCCGATGCTGGCTTGGTCGATGGCTTGGTCGTTGTCTGTGATGATGGAATTAGACGACGGACAGGCACTCCGGTTGGGTTAGATTTGGATGGGCGCGGCGCAGCACGACGCGTCGCGATAGGCTGAGCGACAGCTGTTGAGGTGCTGAACACAGTACCACTCGGTGTGACGGTTGTTATAACAGGTGTTGTCGGATTTGTCGTATCAGTCGCCGTTGTTATGATCGCAGTCGACGTCACGATTCCATCCGATGGCTTGGTTGTTGTCTGTGATGATGGAATTAGACGACGAACAGGCACTCCGGTTGGGTTAGATTTGGATGGGCGCGGCGCAGCACGACGCGTCGCGATAGGCTGAGCGACAGCTGTTGAGGTGTTGAACCCAGTACCACTCGGCTTTTTTGTTTGTGATTTGGTGCTCTTCAGATCTTTGGATAACAACTTCGTGAGCTCTCGGCTCCCCGCAGACATCGCCGCAAGACTTCCTTTGTACATTTGCATATGACCAACGATATTCGCACCGTCGTCTTTGGTTTCGTTTAGTTCTCGCGCGGATGGAAGAGTATATTTCAGGTTTCTCAACCCATCCTCGCCGACAGGTCCGTCTTTGTAAACGTTGTCGCTTTTAATTCGTACTTCATTCTTAGATTTTTGCATCTGTCTATCCATTATCCGAGCGGCTCTCTCTCTGATCAGTCGTTTCCTCGTCCTTTCCATCTCAATCTTTTCCTCTTTTGTTCTTAGTCGATTCATGTACACGACCGACCCACGACACGACTCTTCGTTACACCTAACTAAATCGCTTTTTTTATCGACGACTTCGTTGTAACACCACGTAATTTCTTCGCCAGATTTGATATCCTTAATAGCCTTCAACACCTGTCTCGGATTGTTGTAGTCGTCAACGACAGACACATTCACGGTATTTGGATGACAGGAGTGATTGGCGAGTCGAGCGTTATTACCCTTTCTTGTCGCGTCGACGACGTTACCATAATCGTCTGTACTTGTATAGTTGATCTTTGCAAGTGAATAGAACATGTCCCTGTGATCCGCCTCCTCGGCGGATATATACTCTCCGGCGTATTCGATAACCCAAGATCCCTCGGCGATGTCTTCTTCGGCGAACAATCCGTGTTTGTCTATAATCGATTCATTCGCTCTAGTTTTCGGATAAGCGCTTTCGTCAAGAGCCCTATTGCCACACGTCTTGGGATCACAGGTACATTTGTCGTTACATATATGATCATAATCTTTGTAACAAGGACAATCGGTCGACAAAACGCTGTCCGGGTCCGTCTTTGTGTACACCAATTTACAATCATCCTTACACGCACAACCATCATTTCCAGTCTGAACCGGATAGCCGATGAATTCGTCGTCGTCATCCGCAGCTCCCACAAATTGCTTTATCTCTTTATACGTTCTGACAGACCACTTGCCTTCATTGAGAAAGGCTGTTATCCCACGTTTGTACACCACAACCTCTCCACCCGAACCAATGTCGCGAGTGCTCACAACATGCACACTTTCCGGCGATACGACAAACTTAGCGTTCGCTTTCTTTCTGTCAAACGTATACGTCACGTGCAATGCTATAGGTCCAGGATTAGCGATCTGTCGTTTGTGGGTTTTGTCCGCTTTGAAGAGCAACACATCCATGTCGAAGGTGTCACTCCAAATCGATGTTTTGTATGGTCGGATGTCTCCGTCGTCATACCTGAACAAAAACTCATCTTTCTGTACATCCTCTGTCGTCTTAGCGTATACAATTTCGAGGATTCTATGATACCCTTGAGAAGTGCGTCGAAGTTTTTTACCCGTCGCATCGCCACTTTACCCTCAGAGAGTAGCTTTTCGTCCTTGTAATCCTCGTTGTCAATTTCGCTTTTGGTTTTGTACTTCTCATCACCTTTTGACAGATCTTCGGAATCTTTCGGCTCTTCGGACGACGCCGGGTTGCGTCGTCTCTCTTTACTTTTTTTAGGTTCTTGCTGTTCATTGTCGGTCGATGGACTGGATTGCGTAGTAACCCTACGCTTCCGCTGTTTTGTTTCGTTCGTGGTCGATGTTGTCGTCTCTGCGACGTCCGACAGAACAGAATTCAGGTTCACTAGCCGCCTCGGGAGTTTCTGATCGTTCGCAGTTGTTGTTGTTGTCGTTCTCGGGGGTTTCTGATCGTCTGCGGACGCAGCTGTATTTCGTCGCAGTAGTCGCGAGAGATTGTATTACAGCGGTCGGTACCTGTGCGTCGTCCTTGTCGACAACGGCAGTGCTGGACGATGGCTTCGATCGTTTAGGAGCGACGTTTGCGCTGTCGGACACAAACTCAGCATTCATTCTGAGGGAAAGTAAGTCGGAATCCGACCCGTTCGCTTCCGGCGACCACCCTCATCATTGGCGTCTTCATCCATACCAAATCAGTAACAGAAATAACGAAGACGAACAACGACAATGATTGATCAAATTGTAAATTTTATTTTCGAATAAACTTAACAAATTGGTTCTGGCTACAAAATATTGACACGGTTCATCATCGAGATCCGTCAGGTGCTGAAACGGCACGGCTCCATACTCGTTGATGGCTCCGGCGATCTTCTGCCTGGTGACTGTACTATCCAGATGTCTATGCAAGTATCCGGTCACCGTGTCCTCAGTCGCTTCGATGTCCAACTTTTGTCTCAGAGCCAACGTCTCCGCGTCGATTTTCGCTATCTCTGAATTGTTCCTGAGGTCTTTAATTCTCAACGCCTCTTCGTATCTCTCGTGTTGCTGTGTCTCGCTCACTTGTCGGAGGACTAGCTCGATTATGTCTTTTAGGTTTGATATATTGGAACTCTTGATGAGACTGATGATCTGTAACGCCGATGTTATTCTCTGGAAATGCTCAGAATCGGACTCATCGGGAGCTTTAGTTGACGCTTGTATTCTCGCTTCCAACGCCTCGAACGTCAGAGTGCTCGGATAATAGCCGAGATACGTGTGGACGAGCTCCAAATACTGCGTCACTAGCTTTTGAACTGGCGAATTACCTTCCATAACAGCCTTGACGCCTATCTTCTCCCAATTTATACCGTTCAAGATCTCCGTCGGATACTTACTCCGCGCATTTCTGACGACTCTTGACCTCTGATACAATCGTGGCGTCGCCTTCTTCACACCATCTTTCAGCTTCGGTAAGATATTGGTTCTAGTTCTCTTCGACCCAGATGTCGCGGCCGCGACGACGTTCGCAGCGATGTCTTGTTCTGTCTCTTCTCCAGCGAGAGGTACATCCGGAGCATCCACGTATTCCTCTGCCTTCTCATCGCTACCTCCAGCCCCTCCAGCCGAGACGTCGGCGATGTCATAGTCACTATCGTCCATCTCATTTGTCTTCTACGTTGTGCGATAGGGCGACCAGCTGTTGTGCGTCTTGATCGTCCACGTTAACAAATAAATACATCAGGTGTTTGTATTCCCCTTTGTCGAGTTTAATATTAACTCTCTCATCAGCGCATCGCAGTAGGACGAGAAGATGACACGGGGGCCTCTCCTTTGTACGTAAACACGATCGATAACGGGCGTGGCGTTGTACCTGAATTGAAAGAATGGGAGTATGACGGACTCCATGACAGCATCGAAGTTCGTGTTCCAAGTCTTGACACCGTGATTGTCGAGAGATGAACTAGACGGGATGACTCCGTCCATAAAATATTTCCATCTATGTCTCAGCGCGTCACGCATATTCTCCATATGCTTATCAGATATGGGTTCTTGTATCCTCGCCTTCCTGAAATGTCCTCGAACGACAAGAAGCTGAGGCTTGACTATCGTGTCGCGCCTCACTATTCTCTCGGCCTCATGCGTTCCGTTACACAAACGCCTCCTCTTGGCTTCAGACTCCATCATATTGATCTCCGCGTATCGCCGCATATCTTGGATGTGTCTATGCATCTGTATCAAGTTCTCTCGTTTCACTCTCTCTTCATCGGCTCTCTTCTTCCTCTCCAACTCCCTCTGAGTGTGCTCGGAGATCGCACTCTCTCGAAGCTTATTCACCCGATCGACAGTTTCGTACCACGTCTCTAAAGCGTGTCCGTAAGTCTTGTACAAATCCGTGTTCTGTGCGGTGGTATGCTCGTTCGCCAGCTTGGCGAGATTGAACATGTCTCGGAAACGAGACGTCTTGCTGTCAGGATCTGACGAGACGACGTCGTCCGTCAATGTCTTTGGTTGTTGTTGCTGAGTATCAATATTGTCGCCGATCTGCTTCAAGGCATTGTCGTACGTGTCGATGACGTTCCGCAGCGTGTCAGCTTTGGATTCTCTCATCGTCTGTAACATCTTCATGAGCGCGGACGATTCATCGAACACACTCTTGAACTCCCCACCCGTCATCTTACTGTCGAGAGTCGCCATAATTTGTTGCAGGTCCGCGCTGATGCTCTCTAAATTTCTGTCGGCCTTTGCGTCGCGCTTCATCTTCGCCACGTTTTGCTTCGTCACCTGCATCTCGAGTTTCTCTAACGTGCGTCCTATTTTTGCCAGCAGCTCTTGATTCACTTTCAATTGTGTTTTCAGAGCATCCTTGTACGCTTGCATGTACCTCTTGGTGTCGACGAGCTTCGCCTTCGTGACGTCAGCGTCCATTATCTTTTGTAGATTGACCTCCTGAAACTTCTCGAACTGCCTTACGATCTGAGCGTAATTAGTCTTCAGACTCGTGAATGCTTCCTTGGATTTTCGCATGGAATCCAAATAGTTGGCGTAGATTTCATCATTAACGCCGGCGTCGTACACATCCCGGTACTGGTCGCCTCTGGACATGAATGGTATGTCGTTAGAATCGTCATTGTGAGTATCGACGGTAAAAAACAGCGTTCGCCACGCCAGCTCTCTCTTCCGCACTTCCGGCTGCACCCCCGAGGGACGACGTAGTTACTGACACGAGCTTTTCCATCTTGTTTAACAACGTCACCATACCGTCGAACAAGTTCTTGGTGACGTCCAAGGTGTCCTGAGCGCTCGAGTTGACCACGACGTTCACTCTCTTTTCGTAATCGCGAAACGTACGCTCCGCAGTTTCACTATTCACGTTTATACCCATTTCAGTCATTTGATTCTCCATGATATTTATCATCGACCCCATGGTGGTCACGCCTTCGTCCGTCATTTTCAGTAGATCTTTTAGGGGCGCCAGTCCTACCATTCCGCCAGCTTCGTCGTCATCGTCCAACATGCGCTCAGTCCGCTTCTCTATCTCATTGTTTATAGCAGTCATGCTCTTGTCTAGCTTCCTCAGCGCGTTAGCGCAACCGCTATTGACTTCGTCAACTTTCTTACCGGCCCGGTGTAGGGCTTTATTTTCCACAACCATATCCTTCAGCAACTCCCGCCGCAAATCATTGATGTGTTTGGTATGACTCGACAGTTCGTCTTTCAATTTGTCGATCAGCTCATCGTCAGCGCTTTTCGACCCGCCTTTCCCGAACCTACCCAAGGCTGTAGACTTCATATGCTGGGTAGTGAGGAGGTCTGACGACTCCGGACAAGACAATTCTGTTCTTATCACCGTCTTTGATGGTCTCGTAATACTTGACACGATCGTCCGCGTCAGCCAGCTGTCTCTTCCAGGCTTCTTCTTCGTCGCGATCCCTAGCTTCCTTAGCAGCTCTATCCCCGATCGCAGCATAACCCGACGCCTCATCCTCCGTCAGATCTTTCTCTTCAACCACAATGTGGCCCGGGGCGGACAGGATAGAATTCTGAACGTGCATCATGTCGGAGTATGTATACTCCGCCTTTAGCAGCTGTCTCACTTTAGTGTCGAATGGTAAATGACCGTCAATTTTTCGAATCTTTACATCCCTGTCGTGCACATAGTCCCATCTACTCAGGCAGTTGGTGCGGTTGGTGCGCACGATAATAACGGAATGTCTGTCAATGACTTCCCTTCGAGACTGCAGCCATTGTTTCTGTCGGTCATCGTTCTTACCGCACGCCGGTACATCCCTGTATGGTATGATACCCAGACACAACGTGTATTGTAACATGTCGCTGATGGCCGGTCTGATATTCCCTAAGCTTCGCACGGCGTCCTGAATTCTCTTGTACAACATGTCGTACAGAGTATCCTTTTGTGAATTAGCTCTGAGCCGCAGAGCTTCGTCGAGTCTCTCTCTCATTTTGTCGTCGTCACCCACGACACCGTCTCTATATCTCTGTTCAAGATCGGCCATGTCGTCCAATAGGTTCGCCGCTTCATCGAAATCCTGGAACTTATCGATGAAGTGTTTGATCGCGACGAACACGAGAAATATGTTGGGATCTAACTCCGACCACATCTTGAGGAAAATCTCAGCCGAACCTGACCACTGTACATTTTCCTCTTTAAACGAATGCAGGTTGTTGAGCATTTGGAACGTATCCATCGTCGGAACGGTGGGAAACACGATTTCAATGTCTTTGACGACATCGAAAGGGTCGACATCCCGCTTTCTCTTACCCACGTGTTTCGATTTCATGGCATCGGACACGGTACGTTCCACGAACTTTACGGCGCTCTCGGCTTCCAGCGCAGAACACCATCTGGTGTGCACAGGACAATCTCTCTCGAAGATTCGTTGGGTCATAAACCAGGGTTTGCTCAGCGCCTTCCCGTACTCTCCGACATACATGATACAATCGTCGACTTCCACACTCTCCTGATCTGTCATATTGCACCTTCGATCACCTAGTGGATGATCCTTCAGATACGTTTGTCTCGCACCAGATAAGAACGCGGGCGTCATGTGGTCGATGAGGGTGGTTTTTTTAGTCCCGCTAGACTCTCCGACCTGCGTTCTGTTGTGATTTACCGACACGGACATCGCCATGGTGTTGGGATATGTCTTCGGCGTCTAGCAGAGCTCGCTTCTTTGATGTGTCCACGTACAGCGTACCGAATGTCTCGTGTCCGAGGCACTCAGCTACTCGACGAATAGGGCAGTTGTAAACCTCCTCTGGCGCTGGTAAGAGTTGCCTGACTACATTCCACACGCCGCCGGTGTCCTGAGTAGCCTTGAATATGGCGTAGAATTGCGATGACTCGTGCACGTACCTCAACGCTCTGTACTGTCGACAGATGTACACAGCTTCGTTACCAAGTCTGAAACACTCCTCAGTGGGTCCAGAGAAAGCGATCGGACCGTCGTAATCGGAGGCGCGTCTCCGCCCTGGTTGGTTGATGTGTAAATGAGTGTGTATGGTAATCCCAGCCAGGCCGTGAAGCGCGAATTTTATTTCTTTGACGAGACTACAGGGTTGTGTCTGATCGGTAATATTAATAAGAAAGAGTTCCATGTTCTCCAATGTTCTCAGATTCACGTGGAAATTATACACCATAAATAGTTGTCAGCTTAGGGATGGCCGAATACGACTTGAGAACAGACACGCTGTCATTGTCCAAGGACATAGCCAGATTCGTGCTAAATGACTCAGTTCAGACAACCGATGATCGTGTGCGTCGCCTGTGGACAGCTATGGGTGACATGTTAAATGAAATCAGCACCGAAAAGAGGTTGTTGAGTGTTCGCAAGTATATGACCGAGTCTTACGACAGTCACCCTGCGGAGTTAGAGAGGGGTCGCTTGAGTTTTTTTGTAGCGACGGCGGACGAGGCTCTCAAGTCTGACTTCAATCCGGACCAAGACGAAATCAACTGGGGGAGGATTGTTGCGATCTTGTACTTGGCTAAGTTCTGGTTTCAGCTCTTGGGGTGCGTGGACGACGATGTAGTTCGTTTCGTCGGAGCTTACATCGGCGTGAAATGCGGCTCATGGATACAATCGAGGGGTGGATGGGATGATTTTATAGTGTTCGCATATCCTGACGAGAGTCAAACGTCAACGTCATCATCACTGGGTACTCTGCTCGTGGTCGGCGCATGTCTCGCTTTTCTCACTCACAGAGCGATCCCTTTCCTGTGACGACCTACAACACGTCTCGTGTATGAGGTAACCGCCGAAGCACGAGCAAGATACGTACACGTATACAGCCTTTCCACCTTCTCTGGCAATCTTACAAGTGTATTGCATGTTTCCATACTTTCCGCAGTCAGCATCAGTGAAATACACAGGCCGCTCGGCATCAGAGCAGGAGCACACTTTTGAGTTTGTGAATATCAGTTCGTCTCCGCTGCTGTTGGATGTACCAACATCTATCTCATCGTCGCACATTTGGCACAGGATATCTCTGGATCCCCACACCAAATCGCCAACCTTGACCATCGTGCAAAAAGTAACGTGTTTGCTATTGACGCGTTGGAGAGCCCGTAACAATTTATCGGCGCTCGGAACATCGGTCGTGATTGTGGCGGCCGCGTCGATAGGCGACTGTACGTTAGACAGATTTATTCGATGTCTCCAATCACCATGGTTATACACTGTCGGAGCTAAGAACGATTCTTTCTGCATCATAACATCCTCGGCGACTTGATCACGAATGTTTTTACTCTGGAATCTCGCAATCAAGTTGTGACTTAATGTCGCATGATCGTGTTGACGACACCGGTTGACGTCTTGACGGCCAGTACGTTCATCATCCGGAGCTCTTTCATCTCGCTTCGATGTGCGTTTAGCTGGCGACTTGGATAACTTAGCGACCAAATGGTTTGTAGAAACCACATCCGCCAACTCGTCGCAGAGGCATTGGTTGCAGAATCGTCGGTTTTTTGAGCACCCGAACGATACGTACTGCACGGACGCATTCTTCTGGTTAACACACACGTACTTCTTGGGTCTTCCAGTCTTCATGTTGCGAGGAGAATGAGACGTTTTTTTTTGGATGCGGGGATATTTATACGAGAAGGAATGTGGGAAATGTTAGAATTTACTCACAATGAGAAAAAATGCTAACTAATATTTTCAATCAACCAATCGGACGACTTACCGCGAGTATACAGTCGCATTGCGGGTAAAATCTAACATTACAATCCAATCGGCCAATCACAACGCTCGAATGTTAGCACAAATTCTTAACGCGAATATGAGCTAACACCAGGCTATTCCGATTGGCTATTATAGGGCAGGACGCGTGTTAATACCATAATGCATACTAACCATCGTTCAGTATAATTTCTACCGCAGTTATGAGCAGTCGGAAGAGAACATTCTCTTGTGTGCAGCGGTGTGTTTGCCGTGAACAAGAATTGAACCAGCTCGACGATATTACGGCACAGACGATCGAAAACTAAAACAATTGAACGCGTTCGATCTGAGACAAAGCCTCCTGATTTGCCGCACCGCCCTGGTCCTGTGCAACTACGCCGACTCCACATCGACGCAGCCCCTTCAGACTAAGAGGCAGCAGAGCGACTGTAACGTTTTGTAGATGACAGCGATGTCGCAGTTATGTCTATGACGCCTCTCAAAGCATTTCTGCCATACGGCGCTCAATACGTGTGCACATTCGACGATCTAAGGCTTATTCTAACGGCGGATATCACTCCTCTCGCCTCTCAGAACCACGTCGACTCGTCCGAACTACAATTGTCGGGCAGCGGTTTGCACGAGGAAAAACTCCCGTGGGACATTTTAAACGATCACTTCAACCTCTGGACGCCGCACGAGGGCGTGTTCGAGGACAATTATCGTTTCGGACAACGATTCTTGTCTTTTCGAGACGCGACTAGGAGACGAATCGTACCCTTCAACAACATCACGTCCTATTTAGACATAGTACAGTCAGCCATTGACGTCGCACCTAGCGGGAATTGTCACTGTTCTATTCTACAAGTGCATTGTTTCTCACCACCCGACACAAGCGGCAACCCACAGTGGCTGTACAAGGAGTATTATTTGTTAGTCAGAGCGACAACGGGAACTCTGCGACGTCCAGTCAGCCTACCATTGGGAGTGACGTTCAACGATGAACGCTACTGACATCATAGCGGTCCTCTCTGGCGAGTTGGACAAGTGTACAAACCTGAGCATCGTCGGCACAAATCTGCCTCTGCCGACCGGCGTGTGCTATCATTCCGACCTTCGGCGTATCAACTACTATGTATTGACTGGTCCGCTGAGCGTCGATAGACCCATTGTGTTCAGAAATAAACTTCTCCCGATACTCAGAAAATTTGGCATCATCAAACAGCGAATCCAACGCCGACCGACTATCACCTACGATACGAATTGTAGCACTTACGTGTTGGACTTCGCCCGATTCATGTCGATACGTGACGTGTGTATGAGTTACGGATATCACATCCTCCACGGTTGGACGACGGCGGTGAAGGAAGCGACCGATTGGAGCTCGACGACAGGCGACGCGGCGGTTTTGGGTGTCACATACGTCAACAACCAACAGCCTTATAGATTCTACACAGCCCTGTACGCCGTGTTTAGAACACCAAATGGTGCCTGCGGCGCCGTTAGATTTGCAACCATTTGATGTATATTTGTACAAAATAAAGTTCCATTATTATTTATTGTTTCGAGTTCTCATTGTGTTTGACATTACACTAACGTTTCTCTCAGCAGGTAACCGATGATGCGCTATCTGTTGATACTAGCGCTTCTATGCGCGACGTCAAGCGCGTTCATCAACAATTTCAGGTTCAAACATTCCAACACCTTCACCGGCAACCTACTACCGTTCAAGGTCAAGATTACAGGATCGTACTACCTGGATGTGCTGGGTACGCCGCAGCTCTCGTTCTTGTCCGGAACGTCAGACGAGGCGGTGATCAACACACAGTCTCTCCAAACATCTCAACTCCCGGTCATATGCGTCGGAGATACAGCGGACATGATCGCGAAAATCGACAAGACGACGATCGACGGTCTCAAAAGTAAATTGGTAGCGCTGGAGAAGCTTACGGGCCAGGGGAAAACGCAGGACATTGAGACTCTGATGAGCGGTTGGACACCCTTCCTTGATATACTTTCAGAGTACGAATGTTCGCCCCTGACGTTGGTACCATCTGCGGACAACGCGACGAAAGGCTACACTTTTACAGAGGAGTACGTCTTCAACGAATACAAGTCGTTGATCTTCATGGACCAGCTAGGCGTCGGTCAGTTCTCCTACAAAAGACAGTTGAAATCCAAGCATTCCAGTCACACATCGGGTAACCCCATACGATTCTGCGGCGGGTCATCGTACACCGGTGAGATGTTTACGATAGAACCGCGTCCAAAATGTCCGCTCACTTCAACAAAAGAGAATAGACACCACGGACGCGCGGTTATCACGGTGTACAAACCTAACATCGTCAGCGTCCGCAGGAACGTAACGAGGTGCCTTCAGCGCGTTACCCACGTTCACGCGTAGAAAACTTAGTCGGTACCTCCAGAGACGCATGGAGGAAGTCCAGGAGTGTCGGGACGACGGTTGAGGATTGCAAGAGATGGAGGGATCACAAGACCGCGTGTTCCACGTTCGACCGTGTAATGAGAGAGGACAGAGACGATCTGGACGGCGACTACTACATCGATCATCCGGGAGTGTGCACGTTCGAGAAGACCGTGTCGCAGAACAACGCAGACGGAGAGTACCGGACGAAACCTTATCTACATTTCGATTACGACGCCGGGTCCATCGTCGCGTACGACATGCGATCTGCGACATTGTCCATGGGATTCATGGAAGTTGCGATGCCGACGGTAACGATGGTCACTCCGTGGCTGAACATCCCGAAAGATCACGAGTACAAGGGGTCCTATCAGATCAACAACATCACTGTGATCTGGGAACCCTTCCAACCGGACGATCTCTGTCTGTACGTACCGAGATTCAGAGGAGAGGTGTCGTACATCAAATACAAAAAGGGGGATTATGCCACCGAGGTGGATCCGAATTCTGACATCGAGGACTATACCTTGTTCCTCATCGCAGATCAATACGGCGCCGCGTTCAACGTAGAGAGCGGGCAGGTCATCAAGGATCTATCAAAACTGAATTGTATGCCCCACAAGACCGATTACAGGACAAAAGTGTACCAGACGGGATCCGATCAGATAATCGTCGTTACTGTGGTGGACGAAGGGTATGTCGACCGTCATGATACTAGTCATATTCCCGAAGATATGCGCCATCAAGGTAGCGAGGAACAGGTACACGGGGCGTACCAAGGCATCAAATATGACGCCAGCACTAACACTGTGACAGGTATCGATCACGACAACGAAAACTCTGCCGAAAAAACCAAGCAAGGCAACCCCAACAATACATACGATCTTAAAATACACTACAACAGCGTGAAACGAACGGATAGTAGTGAAGCGGCGCCTCCGGTTCCAGCCGAACCAGACATCAATCAAGCACAAAATAACCCGACGACCGTCGAAGTTCTGAATTACCTGAATTACAAGAGGGCTGAGATCCAGAGACACAATCTTCACGTCAGAGCTATGCAAAACTGTTTCATCAACCAAATCGATTGGGATATGTACGTGCAGCTTCTGGACATCAACCCCAGCAGAGCTATCAGCAACAGAATCAACACAGCCGTCGAAGCGTCTTTGGGAGGTAACGGATTCTATAACGTGAAGAGGTGCGAACTGGCGCTGAATTCGGTAATCATCCCGACGCTGAGGACGAACTCTAGCGAACCAGTAACTGTTAACGGCGAGCATTACACGGTGTCGCAGCTGGTTAAACATATGGGTGTAACCCCCGACCCCGACAAATGTTTCTCGATGCCATTGCTGGTTTTCACGTCCAAGCTAACCGGCATTCAGGTGGTGGGTCAACTTACCCTGGAGGGTCTGATCAACACGCAAAAAATTAGCTACCTGGAGGCTTGCACCAGAAACAAGGCGTTTGTGTTTATGGTCAACGACAACGGTCATTTCTTTTACGATTACACGTTCAAATTCTCCGAGACGGTCGATAACATCTGCAACGCGACAGAAAAGTTTTTACATGCGTCCGCGCCTCCGTCCGTATCGGCCGTATCCGTGAGGGAGCAGCAAGAGAAGGATAAACAACACGATCTGAGCAAGATTCACATCCTCACCATCGTCCAACCCAAGAACCTGAAAGAGAAAGAATACCAACATTTCCCGACCGGTCTATTCAGCAACGACATCTACAGTTTGGCCGAACACCAATCATCGGCTCTGGGCATCATGAAAGTCATGGAAGAACAGAATTTCGAGCGCTTCTCAACATTACAATTCTCCGAAACGTGGAACAGACGGAGGAGCAGCCACGACGCCGGTATTTTCTCAGGCTCGGGTAACTTTCTGTCCGGCGCTGGTGACTTTTTCATGAAGGCTGAGACCGGCGGAGGCAATCTACTCTACGGATTGGGTGGTGGGATAGGTCAGGTCCTGGGCGGTGAAGGAAAGTTACTAGACGGCGCTGGGAGCGGCGCAGGAAAATTACTGGACGGCGCTGGTTCGGGTATTGGGAAGGCGAGTAAGGGATTCTTCGACGGTGTGGGAGATGCTCTATCAAGCACATTGATGGCTCTCGCTTTACCCCTGGTGGCGATTATCGTATTGGCGATCATAGCTGTATTGGTGTACAAACATTTTAAAGGTAAAGATAAAGATTCGGACCATGCAGACACGGGCGAGAAAGACGACGAATCGCCACCCCAATATCAGGAAAAAGCGCCACCTGTAGGTGGTGGCGACATCCCAAAGATTCCATTTGGCAATTTCGTACCACAAGCGGCTGCGGCTAATAGAGTCATCGGCGTGTTGAATAAAACCGGCGCGAGTGGTGTTGTGAGACGAAATGCGGGACAAATAGCTCAGTCATTCCTCGCTCCTCCTCCTGGGAGACGTTAATGAGATTACTATTTGTAACGAAATTATTATAATTTGCAGCCAGAGACAGACTATATCTATCGTCATGGGATCCCGCCATGGTATTAAGACGTTGTGTATAATACTAGCGGCGGTAATGATCGTCGGCATCGCAGCACAGGAGTGCGACTTGTCGGATAAGACGCGATGCGATATCAATACAACTCTTTGTGTTCCAACCAACAGCTCATTCTACTGCAAATGCAAGTTGGGGTTAGGGTTAGGGTTAGGGTTAGGGTTAGGGTTAGGGTTAGGGTTAGGGTTAGGGTTAGGGTTAGGGTTAGGACAATTTAGGGCCAAACAGTTTTAATACTCCTGGCATGGCCAATTTGTTTTCCGGCTTTATAGATCGTGAACGTAGTTTTGTCTGAACGAAGGGTGGCGACGTCGTTGGGGGATAGCAGTATCTACTCGTAGGACGCATTTCCGCTATGGAGAGGATAATTTTTTAAAAATCCTCGGACAAAATTGGATTTTATACAACGAGTGAACTCATCGTTGAGGGCGCCAAATAGGAGTGGTGAGATCAATTCTTTAACGTATTTGGTCGCGCGCATTTACGCTAGGCAACGAAAGAATTGTTTTAAACAACGATTCCCTCGGACAGAGCTCGGACACTTTAGTGCTAAACAGTTTTTATAATCGTGGCATGCCGGATTTGATTTCCGGCAGTATTGGTCGTGAACGTGGTTCGAATGGTGGCAGTGTCGTAGAGGGATAACAGTATACATTTGTAGGACGCATTTCCGCTATGGAGAGGATAATTTTAAAAATATAGTGATAGGACAAAGTCGCCAGACCCAATCCGTCGGGAACCCATCGTTGAGTGCGCCAAATAGGCAATTGAGGGTCCATAAAACTGTGCGTGCAAAGTCAAATGTTTTTTAAAATGCAGTTGGCAAAATCGGCTTCGCAGGCGGCTAAGAAGGAAAGTTTTCAAAAATCAAACTACCTATCGGTGCCCTAAGTCCGTTTGTATTTTTAGATGCATGCAATGATTCTAAAAGGCGATTGAAAGTCAATAAAACTGCGCGCGCAAAGTCAAAAGTAGCGCAGCGTGCACATTTTTCAAAGGCATTTTACTCACATTCTCTCACCCTACTCGAGTAGAGAATGAGTACCTGGCCGTCAACAGCGTTTTCTCTATATCGGAAAGAATATTTTAAATTTGCCAGACCCGATTCGTAAAATAAAAATAATAATAACAATAATAACAATAATAACAATAATAATAATAATAAAAATAATAATAATAATAATAATAATAATAATAATAATAATAATAATAATAATAATAATAATAATAATGATAATGATAATGATAATGATAATAATAATAATAATAATAATAATAATAATAATAATAATAATAATAATAATAATAATAATAATAATAATAACAATAACAATAATAATAATAATAATAATAATAATAATAATAATAATAATAATAATAATAATAAAATAATAATAATAATAATAACGTCCTGGGTACGATTCTCGCTCGGCCCATAGTTGATGTAATGAACTGACAAACCAACAGGTAACCATTGTGTTCAAGGGATGCAACTCGAGAATATAACATAGGAAGTACAAATACCAAGGATTAATTCCCTTTACAAGTTTATATCAACACTTCGACTACTACAGTTGTGTCTTAGAAAAAAGCCTATGCACCTGTCTTTCTTACATTTTTCTGGTCATTTCTCGGAAAAAAATAAATGTCATAGTGTTAGCTGTGGGACGGTAAATGAGTAAGCATTTCTTTTAAAAAAGCTAATAATCACACGGCTTTATATTATTCAAATATCTATGTTTATTCTTTTTAATTAAACAGATAAAAGTGTGCTATATTTCACAAAGACTTTGTCTGCAATAAACCCGGAGAAGTGCTCCAATAATTACATCAGAGAAGACAAGGTCTTAAAAGGCGTAAGTAAATTATGAGTTTGGCTTTGTTTCCTTAGTCTACATAATACAAAAATTACGGAGTAAAGGATCGGCTTCTACTGGGAGATAATTTGGAAAGTTCGGGGTGGGGGGGGGTGTGGTGGTGGTTTGGGGGGGGGGTGGTGTGGTGGTGGTTGGGGGGGGGGGGATCTCTATAAAGACATGTAAAGAAATTTATCGAATTCTTAAGTTACTTCACAGTAACAAAATACCTCCCCTCCCACTCCCCACTCATGTAGATTAATTCTCGGCTAGTACAAATACATTATCTTTTTCTTTTCTTTCTTATTTTCCCCCAGATATATGTGACGGCCAGGAATAAATTTATTAAGGACGAACTTCAGATCCACCGTCGTCTTCCTTCTATAGGCTCCTAAATAATGGAAGGCCAAGTCTTATAAGATCACTCAGGACAGCCTTCCCAGAGTTTCACAGAACCTTTGCCAAGATTAAAGATAAAACTTTAACAGATAAAATGCGAGCATGGCCTGAGAACAAAGACCTTATTTTCTAAAAGCCTCCACAGTCCATTCCTTTTCTTTTATTATGACAACAAACCAACGTTGAACTGCATCTCACTCCCTGGGAACATAGAGTCGGCTATGGAAGAAAGTTTCGTCAAACAGCTCATATATATTTATATGGTGCTGGAAAATTTAAATTAAAGTTAAGTTCATTTATTTTGCTGAAATTCCAAACAATTGGTATACTAATTGTAATTCTTTGTAAATTGGCGGGGTGGTAAACGCTTTATAAAGGCTGTCTAAAAAAAAAAAGGTTCATATGAAATATGTACTGAAGTTCATCTATATCTTTTTATTCCAGTACACTGCTTGCAAAGTGAAGAGTTAAGATTGGACGAGCCCAGCACGTCAAGAGCATATTTTGAGCCACCCATCGTGACCGACTTTGTCTGCAATAAACCCGGAGAAGTACCCCAATAATTACATCAGAGAAGACAAGGTCTTAAAAGGCGTAAGTAATTTATGAGTTTGGTTTTGTTTCCTTAGTCTACATAATATAAAAATTACCGAGTAAAGGATCGGCTTCCACTGGGAGATAATTTGGAAAGTTCGGGTGGGGGGGGGGGGTGTCTCTATAAGAAATGTAAAGAGATTTATCTAATTCTTAAGTTACTTCACAGTAACAAAATACCTCCCCTCCCATTCCCCACTCATGTAAATTTATTCTCGGCTAGTACAAATACATATTCTTTTTCTTTTCTTTCTTATTTTCCCCCCAGATATATGTGACGGCCAGGAATAAATTTACTATAGACGAACCTTGTTGAAAAAACTGACGGACGATTCCACATGGGCTGACCCTCCAGAGTTCGGGACACATTAATGACTGTTCTCGCTATAGGCAGCATGTCCCGTCTTGGAGCCTTGTGAAACTTGTCTGTTGATGAGTTTAAGGCGGCTCGCGAGGCTGACCAAAATCATGATCTGTATCGAGCAGAAGTAAACCAGGTCACAACCATGAAGACATATGGTTTAGCGGGAATCTATTTCACACCTACCTTAAAAGCCCACATTGAAAGGTAACAGTGTGATACTATTATTATTATTATTATTATTATTATTATTATTATTATTATTATTATTATTATTATTATTATTATTATTATTATTATTATTATTATTATTGCGGTGCCTACAATATCGTGGACCCAATCTATGCAAACTGGATCAGTCGAGGCCGATTTAGAAGGAATAATAATTATAATATTAAAAACGTACATTTTGTACATTTTAGCCCACATTCAGTCATGCGCAAGGCGCCACAATAAGGGAGGTAACAATTAGATTGGTTTGAGTATTTTCAACTACTACTACTACTACTACTACTACTACTACTACTACTACTACTACTACTACTACTACTACTACTACTACTACTACTACTACTACTACTACTACGACTACTACTACCACCACCACCACCACCACCAAAAACATTTACGGCCGATACTTTAAAATAGCAATAAATCTACATAAAATCTTCCCAGTAGATATAGGCATGCGTGCCATGAATATAGCCTGGTAGACAACATTCAGAGCACCGTGATCGTAGCCTGGCACCGTGATCGTAGCCTGGCACCGTGATCGTAGCCTGGTACGTGATCGTAGCCTGGCACCGTGATCTTAGCCTGGCAGGCTACATTCGGGACGCTCTGCCTCTGCAGGAATAAAGGATGAATTTTCAATGAATTCATTTTTCTCCAAAATAATATTCTTTCTTCTTACTGGTTAGTTTAACAGTATAACTTGTCTAGCAAAACAAAAAAGCAAAGATGCTCTGGCTTTGAAATGCGCTGTTTCGTATAAATACGTGTGGGTCCTAGCAGAGGACATCTGACCAAAGATATAAAAAAACAACAAATAAATGGAAAGGGCAACGCCCTGTCATTACTGTGCAGATTAATTACAAAACCCTCCTACTCTTACATGACACTTTTATTTTAATTGGCCCAAAAAAAAAATGAAATATCGATCTGTAGAAATTTCCCTCAACTTTCTACAAAGTCTCAAACCAGTCAAACCTGAGACTTATCACAATCAGCCTTTTTTGACAATTTCAATCGATTAAAATGAGGACGTGACAAGTTGCATGAACATAATGTAAACAAGGCTCGCTTGCACTCTGTCGTGACATAAGTAGAGGGCGTGGTTTGTTTTGGTCCAGATCAGCCAGGATATCATCATCCACCGTGGATGGTGATCTTGAGCACGTTGCCGGTCAGCTGTCTCAACGAATAACGTTCCTCTGCCAAAGCCAGGATTTAGATATCATATATTGAGTGACAGCTGGGCCACACCCCAAGTACAGTACGTGGTTTGCTTGAGTCCAGATCAGCCAGGAGATAGATATCATATATTGAGTGACAGCTGGGCCACACCCCAAGTACAGTACGTGGTTTGCTTGAGTCCAGATCAGCCAGGAGATAGATATCATATATTGAGTGACAGCTGGGCCACACCCCAAGTACAGTACGTGGTTTGCTTGAGTCCAGATCAGCCAGGAGATAAGATATCATATATTGATTGACAGCTGGGCCACACCCCACGTACAGCACGTGGTTTGCCTGAGTCCAGATCAGCCAGGAGATAGATATCATATATTGAGTGACAGCTGGGCCACACCCCAAGTACAGTACGTGGTTTGCTTGAGTCCAGATCAGCCAGGAGATAAGATATCATATATTGATTGACAGCTGGGCCACACCCCACGTACAGTACGTGGTTTGCTTGAGTCCAGATCAGCCAGGAGATAAGATATCATATATTGAGTGACAGCTGGGCCACACCCAAACAAAACCCTCTTTATTTCCCATTCTGGTCAGAAACTTTTACTTCATATTATATCAATATCCTATCGAGATGAAAAATCGACTCGTCAAAAAAGGTCTAAAGCCCGAGACTTTAAAAAACCGTCAGGTTTAGGACATTTTGAAACACAATCATTTTCTTCTTCCTCCTCCTCTCTCCCCTCCCCCTCTTCTTCTTCTCTTCTTCTTCTTCTTCTTCTTCTTCTTCTTCTTCTTTCTTCTCTTCTTCTTCTTCTTCTTCTTCTTCTTCTTCTTCTTCTTCTTCTCTTCTTCTTCTTCTTCTTCTTCTTCTTCTTCTTCTTCTTCTTCTTCTTCTTCTTCTTCTTCTTCTTCTTCTTCTTCTTTCTTCTTCTTCTTCTTCTTCTTCTTCTTCTTCTTCTTCTTCTTCTTCTTCTTCTTCTCTTCTTCTTCTTCTTCTTCTTCTTCTTCTTCTTCTTCTTCTTCTTCTTCTTCTTCTTCTTCTTCTTCTTCTTCTTCTTCTTCTTCTTCTTCTTCTTCTTCTCTTCTTCTTCTTCTTCTTCTTCTTCTTCTTCTTCTTCTTCTTCTTCTTCTTCTTCTTCTTCTTCTTTCTTCTTCTCTTCTTCTTCTTCTTCTTCTTCTTCTTCTTCTTCTTCTTCTTCTTCTTTTCTTCTTCTTTCTTCTTCTTCTTTCTTCTCTTCTTCTTCTTCTTCTTCTTCTTCTTCTTCTTCTTTTATTATTATTATTATTATTATTATTATTATTATTATTATTATTATTATTATTATTATTATTATTATTATTATTATTATTATTTATTATTATTATTATTGTTATTATTATTATTATTATTTATTATTATTATTATTATTATTATTATTATTATTATTATTATTATTATTATTATTAGGATGATGATGATGATGATGATGATGTCGTCGTCGTCGTCGTCGTCATCATCATCATCATCATCATCATCATCATCATCATCACCATCATCATAGTCACATTCTCCTCGTTTCCGGCTCTGAACTCTTTTAAACAGTGACAATGGCAAACAAATTGTTTTTTTTTAATATATATATAATGGCTCGTATTGTCCAGGGTGCAAAAATGTATGTTGATGTTTAAACCTATATCTTTGTTTTGGTTGTTTATTGGTTGTAAATATTGCTCTATTCAAATTCAATTCTCAGTTTAAAATCAGACTTACAAATGATATATTCATATTGGTTGAGAAATATAGTTTTCCAAGAGGAAAATAAAAATTAAAGAAGAAGAATAGAAAAACAAAATTATTCAATGCGGAAAAATTCAGTTCTAATTTTAGAAGACAACAATGTCGAGAAAGGAGTTAATAAGAACCGGAAGCAAGGAAGGCGTAGCCTATCACCACAGTATAAAATTATTGTTAGCTATTGTCGTGTCGTCAGTGTTACATGCTACTCTTGTGTCTCAATAGAAAAAAAAAAGGGGGGGGGGCGAGATTGCACATTAGCCAGAATTCAATAGGAGGGGGGGGGGGGAGTGGGGGTTGCTCAATTTTGGGGGAAGGGCCACAGTTTGACCAATCCATAAAAGGGAGGAGGGGATGCGCATTTTCTCATTGAGGCGAGGCGAGATGTGCCGCACAAAGTGGTTTTCTGTCAATCCAAAATACTGCTAGTAAAATAACAGGGACAGCATGGAGGTGTCTGTTCCACCGGCACATTCCGTTAGCTGAAATTTAATAGAAGAAGGGGGTGCGAATAGGCTGGGGGGAGGGGTGAGCTATTTGATACAGTAGGTAGATAATTCAGAAAAGTGAGTGGAGCAGGCACTTATGTTGGTAACAACAAGATATGAAGTGAGTAGAAAAGTGCCAGAAGACAATAGAGAATAAAAAATTTTTCGCGGCGGTGGTGGGGTTTGAACCTGCGACCTTATTGGTTCGACAACTCCGCCTGGCAGGTGAGAGCGTGGCTCTACCGTGTGAGCTATCCACGAACACAAAAATATTCGTTTCAAACCCAAGTCATTTTTCTAGAGCCCTCTCTCACCCACTTGGAGATCGCAGGCTCGCTCGCGCACAACCATCGCGAAGTTATTTTTTGACCAGCAGTTAAGCTTAATAGCCAATATTCTCAACACAAACATATAACATAGAAACGATTGAGACATTGAGTATGCTCCGGTATATGGGGTGAATTTTTAATTCAGAAAAGTGAGTGGAGCAGGCACTTATGTTGGTAACAACAAGATATGAAGTGAGTAGAATAGTGCCAGAAGACAATAGAGAATAAAAATTTTTTCGCGGCGGTGGTGGGGTTTGAACCTGCGACCTTATTGGTACGACAACTCCGCCTGGCACATCCACAGGCTACCGAATACCGCCATATTGATAAAACACTTTTTCGGTCTTCGCCAGATATCATTTTACTTCATTAATATCGAAAGACCGAAATAAATTATCCTCAGCTTGTCACAAATTCTTAAACCCGAGATTTCAAGGCAGTTGCGGGTTTAAAATTTGAGAGGAATTGGGAGTCATTTTAAACCTATCAGTATTATAAGATAAACATTGTCTGGCTAAAATGTGAAAAGGGGATTTAGTCAGTTTATGACAGTAAAGTTTTATGTGTTTGTTACAGATCAATAAATAAATAGTAAATACGATTTTCCTTTGCACAATTCTTCTAACAGTCTCATTTTCCCGCCCTATCAGACAAAAAGGAACCAAATTTCCAGCTCGAACAGTAAAAAACATGTGGCCTGTTAGCTGAAATGTTTTTGGACAAAATGAAAAGAAAAATAAATGTGTTCTTTGTCAAGAAAACGATAGCTTTATCGACTTTGCTTCCTCAAGGCAGTCAGTCCGTTTGTGATATCAACTTTGCAATAATAATTTGTGACGTCAGAATATCAAACGTAATATTTCACTAAAATTAGATTTTTGAAAAAAGAAGTATCATTTAAATATTTTTGAAAATGTCTTTTACTCAGTGATGACGAAATCGGAATCAATTGAGGGGTAGAATAAAAGATTTCTTACACTCCTGTGTTTTGGGATTCGAACTGTGTTTCCAACACACACTCGCGAGCTCGTGCAGCGTTTGGGAACACGTCCGAAATTCCTAAATGCTAGAGTTTAAGAATCGTATATTATTCCAGCCCTCTCATTGGAAAACGATCTCATTTCTTAGTAAATATGTAATCGTTGAATAATGCTTTGAACGCGTTGAATAAAAAATTATTGAACGGCTGCAGAATATTTCCGCACATTTTATTGGTGTGAAATTATGTGTAAAAGACAGCTAGCTGATTGGTAATTAAAAATAATATTTTGGTGCGCAAGAATACAAATCCAAACGACTTCTGTCGTGGGGGAAAACTATTTAACTTCTATTTGTCTCTACCTACCTGCCACTTCTACATAGACGCGACAGTCGACACTGACCGTGCAAACACTGTGTACGGTAGTAAAATGAGTTTTTTTTCCAATCTTATATTAAAGCCCAACCATCCCCTACCCTTGAGACCAGCATAGGCTAGCACGATTCATTCCGCTATTTGTGATCGAAACATACATGACAAGTGTTATTGCAGAAGCCGCAGTATTTCTTATTTATTTGCTCCAAACCATCTCTCTCGGACGGTTAAAGTCGGATGTCTAAAATCCTTAGGACATCTTCCTTACTTACAGTATCGTCCTCATTACGGAGTTATAGTTACACGCCGAAGCTCGCCGACCGATCGACTTGCCCAACACGTGACCATTTTTTTCTCGCGTCCTCTCGTCTAATCTCGTCACTCCGGAATATAAAGAGGAGGCGAAGCTCATATGATATAACGCAATGAAAGTTCTGTCCGATGACGGGTGGGGGGATATCACCTCTCCAAAACTTACCTTATTATATGAGATCTTGAGATTCTTATCCAATCATGGATTGCTCGTTTGACAGTTCGCTTGTGAACAGTTAGGAGATCATCTCTTGATTTATGGGCAGGCGGCTGTGCGTAAAGGCGGTGAGTGTTGTATACATCAAAGAGTACCGCTGACCGATGGGTAAATAGTGGTTGTGTAACCCAAAAGTCCTGTCGTCTCGACTGCAAGGTCTTGTATGTCAACGCTCAGAAATTAATAAGTGAGGCAGGACTCTCAGCATATATATATATTTAAAAAAAATACAGCGCTTTTGAATCACACGAGATACATCGGTGTGCTCGTCGCATTGAGAATTGAAAAATGAGATATAAATCAAGAAAATCGACCGGAAAATAAAGAAACTATCATTAAAATTTTAAAAATTGAGCAATATTTTTTCAAAATCAATCTACTAGAAATTTTTTTTATTTCTAAACCTATTTTTGTGAAACAAAGATAAATGTTCTCCTTTTTGCAAGCTGATTCAAACAATATGGTTTTCAAATTTATCGTATACGTAATCATTTGGAAGCTACAGAGAAAGGTGTTTTTGTGTAATCCCTTTCACACACACACGCGCGCGCGCACGCACACACACACACACACATACACACAAACATATACAAACAATACACAAACAATACATCCCTGGTCATCTATTGCCTATATTATCAATGTTAATGTATACATCCCATGCTAATTGTCACTAACCCCCCCCCCCCATCCCCCGCCGCCCCCCAACCATTTCCACCATCCAAGTACCAGCGACCTTTTCTCTTTGATTTCGTAACATGGTCTACCCATAGAGAATACAGGCTCCTAGTCTGTGGGTCTACCCGAAGCCCAACACCTCGGTCGTGTGTGGGTCAACCCCCTCCCCCCCCCCTCCCCCCACCTTCCCCCGTAATCAATTTATAATTTTCTCTCCGTATAGAGCGCCACATGCACAATTATATACTATTGAATGACACTGACCTTGCCCCTCCCCTAACACATGGTAAAGGGGGGGGGACTGAGGTAGTCTCCATTCTTTCCTTCTCCGTTTCTTGTCAGCTGAAACCAACAGCAATCCAAGCTATCCTCTATCACGTGACCTTAGATCCGATGCTGCATACTGCTTGAGAGTCTTCACTATCCAGATCTCGTTCATGGTCACGTGAGAAGGCTATATCCGCTCGGGTTCGGCGTTCGGCGTCTCGTTCGGCCCGATTTCGTTAAAAGCCTATTGACGTCGGCTGCCCGCACCCTGGGATGACAAATGTCTGCCCATTCCTCCCGTCTGTTGAAGGTGTCGTACAACTCTCTTCCAATCATATCTGTCCATTCTAGGACATTTACTCTTCTTCGTTTGCCCTCCATTTTCCCCTGTACCGCATATTTCATTAAGGTGCATGGATTTCGGCATATGCGACCGAAAAATTGGAGTTTTCTCCTTTTGATGACTAGTTCTGGCATGACTTTCAGCTCTTCCAGTATGTTGTTATTTAATTTGTTCTTCTTTCCCTCCAGCTTATCCTCATCATCCTTCTGCAAAACCACATTTCAGCAGAGTTTATACGTTTCATGTCTTTGTTCTTGAGGGTCCATCCTTCTGCGCCGCATATCATCGCTGTCCACACCAATACTTTTACTAATATTATTTTCAAATATTTTGCCCCATGGATTTATTTTTCCAGATATTGTTTAGAGAGGTCAGAGGTCATTCTGTTTTTCGCCATTGCAATTCGGTTATTTATATCCATCGAGCAGTCGCTATTTTAGTGGATCCCAAATATATAAATTGAGACACACCTTCAATCTCTTCGTTTTTAATGAGTTTGGTTTAATCTTTAACTTCTCCGATTTCCGTGTATTTTGTAGTTTTGTCATTTAGTTTGAGGCCTTGCCTTTAAGCTCACATGCGTTGTTTAGATCAGTAATGAATATTGTTGCCTCTGGACATCTACAGACAATCAAAGCCTCAAGACCCAATTATTACAAATCATCCGTACGGACATCATGGCAGAGGTGAGACTATAAATACAGACTCCAGTGTGTAGTGTGTGGTTTATCCACTTCAATTTCAAGGTTCACTGAAGGACATGTCATTTGACACGTTCGTCTATCCTACTACTAGGCTGGCACAATCAAACCTGACCGCTAACCGACAAAACGCTCTTCATAATTTGTTTTTTATTTTCCGATTTTGTCAGAACAGTTTTACTCTGTATTTCATTGGTAAATTAGGATGACTGCCCCCCCCCCCAGCCCATTTCCTTCCTTCCTCAGCTTGTCCATACACAAATAGGTTCAAACCTGAGATTCCTTTGAAGTATGAAGATTGAAGTTTAAAGACAAATTGGAAAGTCCTATTGGTCGATATCTCAAGTAAAAAGTATTGGATTTTTATGTATTGTTTAACGTATTATGTCAGTTTTAAGGTATTCTGAAGATCAAGGTCTCGCCAATGTCCTGCCATGACCTCTGCCTCATTTAGAATCGTGGTATTTTTTTGCCAAATCTCTGTCATCAACGATTGTATTTATAGGAACAAGATGAGGTCACGGTATGTCGTCATCGTTGACACGGATGAGTTCATTATACCCCATTACCATTCATATTGGCAGGATCTTATCAATAACGTCAGTGTCGTCATCTTCGAGAGATAATTTCCAAGGAAGCTATACGGCAGGATATAAGAAATGCAGAGTGCTAGAGGACATTGGAAAGGGGGGAAAACCAAAGCTCATCAGGAAAACGGACGTTGTTTGGATCATTTATGTTTAGGTGTTCATTTTTTGTAGAGAAACCGTTAACCTCCAAGGAGGAAGACATTTTGACACGGAAAAACCTAAAACTAACTCAGGATCAAAATAAATTCTTTACTCTCCACTATTCCCAGCCAATGCTCGACCTAAAACGTAACGATGCCATGTATCAACACCAATCCAGGTCAAAACTTATTGTACGTCCCGAGGCGGTTGTCTCCCATGCCATTCACAAAACAGTGGAGCACATTGCTGAATACCAGACGGCCTACGTTAATATAGAAACTTCTTTTCTACATCATTACCATCCTTACAAGATTAAAACTTTGAATACATTCGAAATAACCGCTTTGGAATTCAAGGATAAATTATACGAACAGTTAAAGGATGTTATCCGAAAGTTTTCTCAATTTTGTCGACGAAGTATCATAATTTTTTTTTAAAATTCAAATTACAGACACTTTCCGTAAAAGTCTATAATTTTAGAGAAATAATTAAATAGCCTATGTGACTCTAGTACGCCAATGCAACAAATTGAGCTTATAGGAGTTTGTATTGTTAGCAGGTGACAACAAACAATATAACAACATTGTGGATCAAACTCTAGTCCCTATGAGTAGATATAGCAATGTAAACGTGCGGCTAAGTGGTCTAGTGGCGTAACACTCGCTTTCGAATCGGAAGGTTCTGGGTTCTCACCTCGCTCGCGTATAATTGAGTCATTAGAAAATTCTTTTTACGCACATTCTCTCACCGTGCTCAAGTGTAAAATGAGTATCTGGCCATTAACAGCTCTGTCTCTATCGGAAAAAAATTTCTAATATCGCCTAAGAGATGCCATGTCTCGTTCTACATATGATGTGTTGCTGTTGGTTAAAGACCCATTGTAAAGGGCTTTGAGCACGTTTAATATATATTGCGCTATCTAAATGCTCAAAACTTAAGTTTATTAGGCCATTTGGTGCTCTGTTCAAATAATGGAGAATATATTTCTCTTTAGAGTTCATCTAATTTTTACCACATGGAAACGAAAGAGAGCAAAGACGAGAATAGGGATAATCACCTAACTGCCAAACTCTTGGAAGATTTGTCTGGGAAATGTGTTCAAATATTCTCTCTATTCTCTCTCCTTTCTCTAATGTAGCAATGACTATGAAAAATGTTATTTTCTCTTTTTGAGGAAATTTTTTGTCTAGAATCAAAGCCCTACCTCCACTGGGTAAAAATGTTTTTGAATTTTGAAAATCCATTCATAAATAAACAAGTTATGCAGTTTCAAAGGTGTGACGTTGTCGAAGTGAAAATTAAAGTCGCCGAGTATAATTGAATGGCCAGGACGCGTGTGTTGCAAAGTTAGCATCTCGTTGATTTCCTTCCTAACATCAGGTAATTTCATTTTATTTTTCTTGTTTGCTGGCTGTCGGTAGATGCAGTTGAAGTTGTATCTTGTATTCTGGAGGGATAATCTAAGATCAATGGCCTCCATTGTTTTGCAGCGCATTTCGAGGATTTACACATGTTTTGATAATTTTGTTTTATAAAATACGCCAATGCCACCCCCTCGCTGATCTTTCCTTGGATACGATCTAAATTGGTACCCAGGGGGTGTCATAGCTTTTTCAACTGGGTCGTCTCCAGACTGTGAGACCCATGTCTCTACTATAAATAGTATGTCGAAGTTCTTCTCCGTTAATAGATCGTTTAATTCTTCGGTTTTGTTACGGCAGGACTGTGCATTGAGAAGACCAATAACAATGTTATTGTTGTTTGTGAAACTGTTTGTGGTCGGTACAGTTACAAGTGTTGGTGGTGGACGGGGGTTTGTGTGGGGGCGGGGTGGACGACGAGTTGTTACCATTGAGATGTTATGTTGTTTCCGTTTGCCTCCCCGAGGCCTGTTCTTCTTAATATTATTGTAAAAAATCGGATCACTTGAGTTAAAAATCACTGCTAGAATATGACGTTCTTTACGTTTACCGCCTCGAGGCGTAGCCATCGTTATGTTATAGCCTGATACTGA
>NC_088367.1:57169754-57171027 GCF_034508935.2 Berghia stephanieae | reverse complement strand
CTTGGTCCCTCCCCTTTCTTCCTATATAACATTAGTAAAAAAAAAAAAACTCCACATAAGTCGATGTCGCTTAAGTCGATGTTATTATCACTCATGACTACAATAAAATCACAAATAAACAAGTATTTCCATTGCTTCAAAAAGCTACCAGTAAGAATTTTCAGTGGTTTAGGATTATCCGCGAACGATTGGCGCACATCGATGTGATGTAGGTGCTTTGCCTGACGTCCGTGTTCAATGTACATAAGCAATATTGAATAACTTTAATTTCTCCATCTCAAATGTTACATTGTCGCAACTTCAAGTTCAAGATTATTTTTGGTTCTAATCCCAGGCCATCCTATGTAATGGCCCTCTTAATAAGTATCAATTTTATCAAGAATTCAAATCAAGTCTACAACTACAATGGCAAACCTGTCGCGGAAAAGGAAGATTCGATGCATTTGGAAAGTCTGGCATGCGACAGAAAATCATCGCATAGGAAATTGGCATAGGTACCAGCTAATTCTGTCTCGAGGATTTACAAGAAGCATGACCTTGACCTAGAGGCCCCTACCCTTCCGCTTTTCGCGGAATAGTTTCACCTAATTGGTATACATTCGACATTCAAGGCAAAAATTCCGCTTTTCACCTTTCCAATCGAGGAAAATTAAAAATTAAAAATCTCTAGTGAAAAAAAACGTGAGCTATAGCTTATTTTGTCAGCATCTCCCATGGTCAATCAACACACACTTTGTGGGTCTGATTAGTCCCTTCAAAGTGTGTGCTGCTGATGTCGGATAATATTATATTATGTTTGGGAGGGGGGTTGACCGAAGTATTATTATTTTTGTGACTCCAATTTGTGAGGTCAATGACCTTGGTAATATTATATGTTGGCTTCATTCGGTAATAATATTATTGAGTACGGTCAGGTTCTTTCCCTATTTAATTTTAGCCCTGTGTACGTGTGTGTGTGTGTGTGTGTGTGTGTGTGTGCGTGTACCGGCACGCGCGTTTGTTTGATTAGGTGGGGGGGGGGGGAGGAGGTCCTGACAAGGTTAAATCCATCCATTCAATGCTTTGCTCTCAGACGGCCTGGACCTGTGTGTTCTCTATTATTATTTGACCCCATTCTTAGTCTTTACACAATCTGTACATTTTTACACATTTTATATTTTTAATCATTTGAGTACTTTTGGGTTGTCTATTACATTATCTGTTGCAAAGCATGTCATAGTCAGTAACAGTAAGTTGATTCGGCTTTTTTTATCTCAAATTCCGAGTTTTATGT
>NC_088367.1:57132254-57164754 GCF_034508935.2 Berghia stephanieae | reverse complement strand
GGTCTGATAACAGGATCCAAGTATGGGCCTGCTTTAACTTTGTTGTCATGGAGAATGTTTTGCGTCCGTTTGAGAGTATTTCTATTACAATAATTAACCTAGAGTAAGTTGAGTTATCAGACCTGCAAATAAATACTCATTGGTTTAAGAATTTTTCTACTATCGTGGCAATTTGGGTTTTTCGTCCTGCAAATATGTACATTTGATTTGGGGAGTATTCCCACTACAATAATAAATGAACCCGTAACTGTTTGGGTTATCAGACCTACAAAATAAGTACACATTGATTTGGGATATCTCCTTTACATTAGTGAAACCATATCAATCAATTTGGATTATCAGACCTGCAAATTAGTACACGTAGGTTTAAAAAAAAAACCTTTTCTTACCCTTATGACAGCATCGCAAAAGCTTCTTGCTTGCCTCAACTCTGCCAGGATTTCAAACAGTGCATTGTCATGTTTGTAAGACCAATCCCTTTGTAACTCTGTGTCAACATCCGTTTCCATTGATGACGTCATTCTCTCGTTATGTCACGACTTTAACGTGGTTCGATGAGGCTGACAATATTAATACGCACAGTATGTTTGTCTTTTTTTTCTCCAGTGTAACTTTCTGATTACTTTCTCAAACGTTTCGATAGTTTCGGGTCGATTTCTTTTTGTTTTAATCTTTTTTTTTTGTTTTGTTTGTTTTTTTTTCCCCAATTTTTTAAAGGTTAATTTCTGTTACAGTCATTTGTGATGTTGATATGTTGGAATATCTGAATTATCGTTCTTTCTCTTACTATTACGTGCTTTTGATATTCATGTGTTCAAGTGTTTAAATTTCAAGCATATTATCATTTTAAAACACATTGTAATATATATATATATATATATATATATATATATATATATATATATATATATATATATTTTATATATATATATATATATATATATACTCATATGCGGTGGTTTTTCGCGACTTTGTTAGCACACAGGGATATGACAACCACCACTTCCAGACATTCTGGGTGGACGATAATTAGATAGCCGTGACCAGTGGTCATCAATTATGCCATATATGGTCTGATAAATACATTATACATTCAAATTAAAGAAGTTGTTGAAAACCTGTTTAGGATAGTGTGTTGTGATATACCATGGACAGGGGTGTGAGTTGACTTATACCATGTACATGACAGTAGGTTGTCATATAACATGTAAATGAAAATACGTTGTTATATAACACTATTCCATCATTCACTCAGCGCATCATTCACTTTGGGGAGTGGCAGGTGGTCAGCCGACTGGCATGAGAAATCAGAAAATCGGTTTGTGGGTAGTTCTCTCTATTGTCTTTTAGTAAAAGTGCTGCTGACATAGCGAATTTTTATTAGGTGGTTGAGTAATCGGGGTTCGAAATTTGCGTAGTTTTCACACTATTTTCGAGAGCCGTGATGATTGGTCCACTGAACCAAAATAAATTGGAAAAAAATCAGACGCATAAACCCATCCTTTATACCTCTTGTCTGTAAATTTCAAGTTTCTAAATTGATTTCAGGCAATATAATTGTTCAAATGGGTGCTTCATTTAATGAACTCCTGAGTTACAACATGCACAAACTTCTTCTTCTTCTAGGTTCCATGCCTGGTCCAGGCTTCGGATACTGCATGAATTATCTCTCTCCATTCTTTCCTGTCTCTTGCTTTTTCAAACAGGTCTTGGATTGTTAGGTTGGTGAAGCCCTTCAGTTGGTCTATGAGTGTTTTTCTTTGTCTCCCCCGGGCGCGTTTACCAGGTATTTTTCCACAACTTGCCAGGTATTCATTCTTATCTTTCCTTACTATGTGTCCGAAAAAGGATAGTTGTCGATCCACTATTAAGGGCATTAGTTTCCTTTGTTGGTATGTTTGTTTTAGCACTTCTTCGTTCGTTTTGTGTGCAGTATACGATATTCTCTGCATCCTTCTCAAGCACCACATTTCAAAAGCTTCAATGTTCTTTTGTGTTTCTGCATTTGTAGTCCAGCTTTCGCATCCGTATAACAAGATTGGCCACACGTAGCATTCAAGACTCGGAATCTAATCCCGAACGACATCTGTTTGTTTTTCAAAATGTTTCCCAGGTCCATGAAGGCCTGTTTGGCTTGAGTTATTCTTGCTCGTATGTCTCGGTTACATCTTCCATCTGTTGTCACTATTGAACCTAGGTATTTAAAACTTTCTATGTTGGTAAGTTGCTCGCCGTGAATCGTTATATTGCAGGTGTTGTTGTTTTCGGGGTTTTTCTGTATTACCATGCATTCCGTTTTGGTGATATTCACTTCCATTCCCTTGGCTTCACTATCTACTACCACTTTGTCAACAATCTTTTGAAGTTGGATTTCTGATGTTGCAATGAGTACCGTATCGTCTGCGTATCTTATATTATTTATGTTGTGACCTCCTACTTTTATTCCCTCCATATTATTTATGCCCCTCATGATTGTTTCTTGGTATAGATTAAACAGATCTGGTGAGGCAACACACCCTTGACGGACTCCTTTCTTAATAGGAATGGAATTTCCTGTAGAGTTTCCGATTTTGATAGATGCCTGCTGGGTGTAGTATAATGTTTGCATGAGTCTGAGGTCTTTCTCATCAGCGCCAATGGAGTGCAGTTGTTTTAGTATTTCTTCGTGGCGTACTCTATCAAAAGCTTTTTTGTAGTCGACAAAACAGAGGTATAGTGGGGTCTGAACCTGTATAGCTCTTTCACTTAAAACACGGAGGAGGTATATTGCGTTCCTTGTCCCTCTGTCAGGTTGGAATCCATATTGTTCCTCTGCGATTTCGGGGTTAATCTTATTCCTTAGCCTGTTGATAATTATTATGCACAAACTACAGATCTGAAAATCTGACTTGCACACACCACTCTCCTCCACATAATATTAATGATCCCATTCGTCCAGCCCAGAACAATAGCAAATATATCAATAATCCAACCAGCAAAATTCCATAATCTTTAAATTTGATGTTCTAAAATCAATAAATTAGCCTTTACTGTTTTAAGCACATCAATTTTAAAAAGAAATTTAACGTGATTTATCAAACGTTGTGTGTTTGGTTACAAATCACATTGTCTGTGAAAAGCTTAAACAAGTACATGTACAAACACAGAAAGTTACTCATAGAGAAGATTGACAAATCCCTCACCACTCGGTTAAAAGGGACATGCTTAGCACCTTCAAATCCTAATCGGAAGGTCTCGGGTTCATTGCCACAAGGTCCAGTTTTTCCATTGAGCAAGGATGATAAAAAGCAAATGTATAACAGCATGTTGGAAAAGTAAGATGTGATATTGTAGCTCCCGGTCCAAATTTTTAATGAATAAGAATCGTCTGCTTCATTTTAAAGGTACTGATGACTTAACTCACTCAACCCTAACTCCGACTCTGTAGTTAACCCGGGTTACTTTTACCCCTTGCCTATTTAATACATATTTATGAGACAAATTATAGGTGTATTATCAAAGCTAATGTTTTTCGTTTTTGCATGTTATTGATAGTTGAATAAATTTATCTAAGTACATGCTCATTTTTAATACATTTTTAAAATCAAATTTGAAAAGTAACAACAATCTCTAAGGTTGAGTGAGTTAAGATCCAGCTTTATGGGCCACACAGATTTTAAGGAGCTCTCTTTTCCCCTAAGCTTATAGTGCTCGAATGCACATCCCTTAACTTGAAGAAAAGCCAACGACTATTCTTTGGCAGGGAATCAACAAGGCTCTATCTCCATGCTTTTCATTATGTTAATTGGTGGACTCAGTACTGGTTGAAACTCACTTTTACATTAAATTACAGAAGATTCTATGCATTAATATATATTTCTTTTTCATGTTTGATAATACTCGAAACTTCTGGAGAGAGACGTTTTAATTACCAAGCTTAATCACAATGGTAAATGGAGATAGTAGTATAAGGAAGTAAGCAGAGCATTGTGTAATGTTCACAAATAATTTTATTTTCTTTTAAATATTGAAGAAATAAAATAAAAATAAAAACAATACAAGATAAAATATTTCTTTAGCAAAAATGAAATGAAACCAAAAACAAAAGCACATAAAACACCACCAAATATAATTAAGGCTTATCAACTTCCAGAAATTTAAAATAGGAAGTATGCCCCAGAGTCGACCGAAGATAAAATGTTTTATTTTTGTTTTCAAGGGTTTTACGGCGCTTGCAACACATTAAGTAAAAAGGAAGAAAATAGGATAGTAAAAGGTTAAAAAATGACAATTAAAGCACCCAAGAAAAGTTAAGACAAAGCGGAATTGATTCAAATAGGGAACAGATGCAGATTCCAAGAGCACACTATCAAAGTACTTAGTTTGAGATCACCTCAAAGTCTTATCCAGTCACAAGAACAGGTCCCCACTAAAGGGAATACACTCAAATGATTACAAGTCATATATAAGATCTGAACAAAACTTAAAACATTACACAACAGAGAGATGATTTACAAGGAAAAAAATATCATCTCCCAAAACTAACTATACATTTGACTGTTTCCCTCTCACCAAGGGTATCCGGTCAGGGACAGGACAAAACCAAGTTATCTCATTCCAAGACAAAGACAGAAAGCTAGTTGGAAAATAGATATAGGGGGATAGAAGACAGTAAGTACCTCCCTGCCCACTCTGGGAGGTCAGGAACCCCACCCAGGTAGATAAAATACCTGAGCGTAACATATACCCACACTATACATTCATATAAAAATACATTCATATTTAACCAAAGACTGATCCTTGTCAATGATATTAAGATTACAATATTTAACTGAAAAACGACCAATTACAATTTATATTATATATCAGTAAGTAGCAGCTAGGAGACAACCCATACATCACTTTGAGTAAAATCAAAGCCTCCATGTAACTGAATGGTGAGATAACAATGCCCAGAATAAGAACTAGAACAAATAAAAAAATATGAATATTAACGTCGATAATTTGTGTCTGAATAGAGATTAAATAAAAACGTGCATCTTTCATGACTAAGAACTGCCCCATGAAAAGACCAAAAGACATGAATTTCACCAAGTCCTTATAACCTAATGTCCCAATAATAAACACATGCATAATTCTCTGCAAATACCCAAACACAAATTTGATCAGCTGTACCAAATCCTCTGAGTTATAAAAAAAAAAAACACACAGTTGATATTGATATCAGCTGCCAGGCTAACAATTAAAATTAACACCACTAAAACATACACATGTACATTTACATAGCTCACAAACTAATTAAACCAAATTACATGACCCACCACAAAATTCGAGATATTTTTCACAAATTTTGGATTTCAGAATTGGCCATTATTATGCAATACTGCTGCTTTGATTTAATCTTTGCAACTGATTTTGAGGCAAAAGGAAAATTCCTTTTTCTTATTTGAGAGCTTGATGGATATATCTTCAGGGCAAAGTGCTCACTTCGCTTTGCATTTAGTTTGTTGGTGCTGATTTTAAACCGATACCTGAATCATCAGCTACTTAAAGCTTTTGTAACTAAAACACAAAATATAGTATAAAAGGAGCAAGAATATTAAGATAATATAACACATACAAACATATTGGTGGATGAGACTTAAAGATTATTTTTTGTCTAATCTGTCCCAGTTGAAACTATAATTTGACAACAAAAAGAGTAAAATATACAGATTTATCCTTTTCTTCTTCAGTAATTCCATCCTTAAGAGGACATTTCTTTGCACGCCTCTACATTTCTGCCTTGTAATAAAAGCCATAACAGTGGGGGCATGGAAAGAATTTGTCAGCTCTTCTTTTTTTACTTGGCCTTTTTACAACCGGAATATTGGTTCCACCAGCATTTAAAATTTTAATATTATGTTTAAAGTTTCCTGCACACCCGAGTTTCGTTAGTGTCAATTGATATTTTCTCATTTCACCTAATTCCTTATAAGACAACATAGCGGCAACCTCCTTCTCTTGAAAGTGTATTTTTGATTTGTGCCTTGCCAGGTTTAGCTGACCATTCTGACAAAAAAAGCAGTACTGTCTCTTGTCTAAGAAATAGTCATCCTTATTGCCTCTGGACTTTGCTTGGGATACTGAAATAAAAATGATAATAGGAATAGATAGAATGGGTGATAACACTATAAATAGGCTTAATATCTAAAATCGCACATTTATGACAAATGCAATGCATCATTACTCGTTTTTGAAAAATAGCCCTAATTTTTGCACAAAGCTGCAGATTTTATTAGTACAGCAATTGAAATTTGGTAGATAAATAAAACTAAATTCTGATTGATTTCGGAATGTTTTGAAACCATAATTAGTTACCATTAATTAATTAAAACAAAAGAAAAGCTCGTCTGGGTCTGCTTCTTCTAGAAATCTGTCAGTCATTGAGCGTATTATCCTACTTCCTTTACTTCCGCTTATATTATTAGATTACCATATCTAAGAATTCTTTGATTTCAATAAGAACTATGGTCAACATATATAACACTTGGTATCGTCACTTTTCTGCTATTCATTCGCTAACACTGATGTCAACATCATAACTATCTTACAAATGGGTCCAGGCCGGTGACACGCGTGGGTCGCATCCAAGCACGATACGAAAATTGTTAGACCGGCGTTTATGTCCTTGGAAATACATTTCACACGCATTTCCTCATCCTATCAGTATCAGAGATGAACGTTAAGCTAGAAGTTCCGTGTTCATTTCATGAGTTCATGTTAAAGTGGCAGGTGTTGTTTTGTGGTGTCCTGAAAAATTGTAAGATGCGCCAATCGCCATGCAGGCACTGTCCCCAAGTGTCATTATTGTTTTGCAGTGACATGTCAAGACAAAGATATGTTGTAAATCGCTTTGAGACCTTGGTGAAAATCACTATATATCTAAATGCTACCGTTACTTTTAATAGGAATAATTATCAAACACACAGCTTTCATATCGATCTCTTTCAAATACAGAAAAACGGGTAAACACAAGGAATTAACCTTACCATAAGTATTTTCTGTTTCACCTTGGTTATCAATCACCTCAGAACTGGAGTCTACCATACTTTCATCTTCATCAGAATCAGAGTCATCTAAAATATGATAATTCAATTTTGAAAGTGAGCCTTGTGGTGAAAATTAGATTACATTTAAAATGAAGTAGAAGTTGAGTAAACTCAAATATTAATAATTTGAAATATATTATGATCTAACATTAATACTCTCGACCAAATAAAAAAAAAACCAACTTCACATTTAAGTTTCTCTTTATTTTGAATGCAGTACTTTTTAATCAATTGTATCAAATTCATAAAAGACCATAACAGCATGATCAATACTACCAATAAGATTAAAGTTTTTGTTAGCATGCATCTTTTATACTTATACCGCAGTATCATATTGTAAGTCCTTTTAAAAAAAAATTGACTTGAACATATGTTGTGTAAAATAAAATCATGACTTGAAAGCATTAAAACATGATTGTGGTGATGATTCCTTACCAGGTGGGTAATAATCCTCATCTTGCACAAGATCACAGTGAAGTGCTGGGAAGTCAAGGTGCTCAGATATGGTCTCAGATGGTGGTACACCAATACTGCCGGAAACCTTTAAAATATTAGGAATATAAAGATGTTTAAATTTAAACAGTGAGCATGGGGATACTAATTTAATGTCCTAGTGAGAGAAGATGTAAAGCAAATTTTTAAATCAGCATTTTTAAAAGGTCATGGCGCATACTTGAAAGGAAAAAACTATTTTCAACAAAATACCACAAGATTTGCAAAATGCACAAATTTAGTGTCATGTAAACCCAGAAGTTCATTGTCTCAATTGATGTTAATCAAAATATCAAAATAAGCCATGACTTTGTATTTGATCATTAGATGTTACATTCCAATATTTATTAGGATTTTTAAAGCTATTACACTATAAAATCAGTTGAAGAAGCATACCCAACATAATATAAAGTAAGTGATTGACATTATTTTACTTATTTTTTAATAAAAACAAAATGAGGCATTGTATTTTGTTGGAATAAACATACCTTTGAACATTCTACTATGGATGGGAAAGTGTCCAGCCATTCTTCTACTTTGTCATTCACTGCACCTTTATCTAAGGGGGAATGAATAAAATCATATTGTATCTCAATGTTATAAATGAATTTTATTGAAAAATTGTTTTACGTAGTAAATGATTAATATCAAAATCCAAGTGTTGTTCCATCACAGGGTTGGCTTACATCATACATAAAAGTCAACTATATTTAATTTCTATGTCCCAAGTGGAAGAAGTAAATGATCAATATTGCATAACAGCTTAAACTTTCACTCGGGAGTGGTAGGTCAGTGGATCGAATCCTCGGAACGCACCAAAACTCAAATGTAAATATTTGTACTGTTTCAACTGCCCGCCTCATGCTCTATGCATTACAGGAACAGTGAAATGACTAGTTAGTTGGCTAAGTATCAGTAAAATTAAAATGTGACTGAGTGGGGATGGCGAGTGGTGTTACACCGCATTTCTCAATGTGACAACACAAAACTAATGTGTCAAACAGTCTCTTATGTGAACTACAGTACATAGTTGGTAGGTACCTAAACTAAGTATCTTAAACTTTCATATTTGACCCAAGTCACAATCTCTATGGAATGACCATACACAACACAGTATGCCACTTCAGTTGATTATTTTTGCAAACATTTAACTGTGTTTTACGTGAACACTCTTGATTCCTTTACGAAAGCTACTAATGAAGAAGTCTGATAACTGATAACTATGACTACTCTTTTATTCTTACATTGAGTTTGGGATTCCGCTTGATGTAATTTTTGTTTGTCAAGGGATGCTTGCTCCGCTTGTTGTAGATTTTGATGGTCAAGGGATGCTTGCAGCATCCTCCTGCCATATCTGAAATAATGATTAAGAATAGAATTAACGTAACGTACCAGTTATGGAGTTATGGTGAAGTAAAAATTTATAAATTTAAACCCGTAGTTCTTTAGTTTATATGTTGAGATGGATTTTCTATTAGCCACAATTGTAGATTATTTGTATGCCAAATTTCATAAAAACTGAGAATGGTGCAGAATGCTTTCCTAATTGCGCAAGTAAACCGCCCCAATTTTACAAATAGCTTTTTCCTCACTGACAGACCTCAGTTAGCCTATCGGCAGCTGCAGAATGGATGTAATTGGCGGATCACAAAACCTGCTTCTCTCCCTCTTTTTTATTTTCATATCTAGATACCACACTGGGTATAGTATAATAAAAGGAAGTGTCTAGGGAGACCAAAATCTTCTGTCTCTTTATGTTGAGGGGAGATTTTGTTCTTTTGTTTTTCTTTCTTCTATTTAATTATTATTGGTTGTTTTTGCTGCTGTTCTTGATTGATTTATTATTTCTTAAGGCATAGTGATAATATTATTATCATGCCACCCCCCTCCCCCTTTTTTATATAAGTCAGAAGAGAGATTGTAGGTTATTGGCCGTCCAGCACAAAAATTAATTTTCTTTTCTTATTTTTCTAACTAATATTTTAAAATTTTTGTTAGGGAGATTATGATTTTGGTCTTCCAAAGTTAAGTCATATTTTTTCATATATATATAACTAGAACTGTTTCTTATGTTGTGGAGTGAAGTTGTTTTGTATTTGTTCTTTATCTACTGTTTAATTATTTTTTAGTCTGTATAATAAAATAGAGAGGAAAGACAGAAGAGAGATTGAAAGTGAAAGTTATCACCGTCCAACACAAAAGTTATTTTTCTTTTCTTCTTTAATGTTTTTTTTTTAAGTTTCCATTTTTAAAAATGTTGTTCTTTAATATTCTCTTGGTTTCAAAAATTCGTTTACTTCTCTGTTCCTGGGGGGGGGGGGGGGGGCTGGGGTAATATTATTAAAAAGCCCTTTTTTAAATAAAGCAACCTAGCAAGTACAGCAACTAAACCAAAACAAAAAAAAAACAAGTTATAAATAAATAGAATTTAAAAAACTTGCCTCTTCAACATATAGAAACAGTTCCATAAACAAAAATATACGGTTTTACGCCGGGAAGCTAAAATCTTGGACTCCCTAGCCTCTACCACTACCATAATAATAAAAAAATAAAAACAGTTCATAGAGTTTGAAAATGTTATCAAACTTTAGACGTCTTGTCCTCGTGCCCTTACTTACTTTTTAATTTTAAGCCCTAAGCCTAATACAGAGACGCCAACTTTAAATTTGGCTCACAGGAGTTTCAGACACCACTCGTAGGAATTTCAATGCCGAAAGAGGAATTTCCGCACACAAGAAAAAGGAATTGGAATGGTATTTGGCATTGTGTTTACATATTGTATAGTTCTAAATAGATAACAGATTAGAATTATATTATGATACATAGACACATTGCCAAATACAATCCCAAAGTTTCCTTATTTCAAATAAGTAAAGCGCCAAAACCTAATGGTAGAGATTGTAGTACTGGTGGTAGTGAGGATGATGTGGTGTTGGTGGTTATTGTAGTAGTGGTAGTAATGATGAAGATGTGATAGTGGTTGTTGTTGTAGAAGTAGTTGTAGTGCTGATGATGTGGTGGTGGTATAGTGGTTGTAGTAGTTGTGGTCGTGATGATAATAATGTGGTGGTGGTTGTAGTGATGTTGATGTGGTGGTGATGGTGGTTGTAGTACAAATGGTAGTGATGATAATGTGGTAGTGGTGGTTGTAGTAGTAGTGGTAGTGATGATAATGTGGTAGTGGTGGTTGTAGTAGTAGTGGTAGTGATGATGATGTGGTGGTGGTGGTTGTAGTAGTAGTAGTAGTAGTTGTGATGATGTGGTGGTGGTGGTTGTAGTAGCAGTGGTACTGATGACGATGTGGCGGTGGTGGTGTAGTTGTAGTAGTAGCAGTGGTGGTAGTGATGAAGATGAGGTGGTGGTGGTGCTTGCAGTAGTAGTGGTAGTGATAATGATGTGGTGGTAGTGATGATGATGTGGTGGTGATGATGGTTGTAGTACAAATGGTAGTGATGATGAACTGGTAGTGGTGGTTGTAGTAGTAGTAGTAGTGGTAATCATGATGTGGTGGGGGTTGTAGTAGTAGTGGTAATGATGATGTGGTGGTGGTTGTAGTAGTAGTGGTAATGATGATGTGGTGGTGGTGGATGTAGTAGTAGTGGTTGATGATGTGGTGGTGGTTGTTGTAGTAGTAGTGGTGGTGATGATGATGATGTGGTGGTGGTTGTTGTAGTAGTAGTGGTGATGATGATGATGTGGTGGTGGTGGTTGTAGTAGCAGTGGTAATGATGATGCAGTGGTGGTTGTGGTGGATGTAGTAGTGGTAGTGATGATGTGGTGGTGGTGGTTATAGTAGTAGTAGTGGTAGTGATGATGTGGTGGTGGTGGTGATTGTAGTAGTAGTGGTAGTGATGATGATGTGATAGTGGTGGTTGTAGTAGTAGTGGTAGTTGCAGTGATGATGATGTGGTGGTGGTGGTAGTAGTAGTAGTGATAATGATGATGTGGTGGTGGTGGTTGTAGTAGTAGTGGTAATGATGATGTGGTGGTGGTGGTTGTAGTAGTAGTTATAGTTGTAGTGATGATGTGGTGGTGGTGGTTGTAGTAGTAGTGGTAGTGATGATGTGGTGGTGGTGGTTGTAGTAGTAGTGATAGTTGTAGTGATGATGTGGTGGTGGTGGTTGTAGTAGTAGTGGTAGTGATGATGTGGTGGTGGTGGTTGTAGTAGTAGAGGTCGTGATGATGTGGTAGTGGTGTTGTAGTAGTAGCTGTAAAGATGATGTGATGCTGGTAGTTGTTGTAGTAGTAGTGGTATTGATGATGATGTGGTGATGGTGGTTGTAGTAGTAGTAGTGGTAGTGATGATAATGTGGTAGTGGTGGTTGTAGTAGTAGTGGTAGTGATGATGATGTGGTGGTGGTGGTTGTAGTAGTAGTAGTAGTAGTGATGATGTGGTGGTGGTGGTTGTAGTAGTAGTGGTACTGATGACGATGTCGCGGTGGTGGTGGGAGTTGTAGTAGTAGCAGTGGTGGTAGTGATGAAGATGAGGTGGTGGTGGTGCTTGCAGTAGTAATGGTAGTGATAATGATGTGGTGGTGGTTGTAGTAGTGGTGGTAGTGATGATGATGTGGTGGTGATGATGGTTGTAGTACAAATGGTAGTGATGATGAACTGGTAGTGGTGGTTGTAGTAGTAGTAGTGGTAATCATGATGTGGTGGTGGTTGTAGTAGTAGTGGTAATGATGATGATGTGGTGGTGGTTGTAGTAGTAGTGGTTGATGATTTGGTGGTGGTTGTTGTAGTAGTAGTGGTGGTGATGATGTGGTGGTGGTGGTTGTAGTAGCAGTGGTAATGATGATGCAGTGGTGGTTGTAGTAGTGGTAGTGATGATGTGGTGGTGGTGGTGGTTATAGTAGTAGTAGTGGTAGTGATGATGGTGGCGGTTATAGTAGTAGTGGTAGTGATGATGTGGTGGTGGTGGTGGTTGTAGTAGTAGTGGTAGTGATGATGATGTGATAGTGGTGGTTGTAGTAGTAGTGGTAGTTGTAGTGATGATGATGTGGTGGTGGTGGTTGTAGTAGTAGTGGTAATGATGATGTGATGGTGGTGGTTGTAGTAGTAGTGGTAGTGATGATGTGGTGGTGGTGGTGGTTGTAGTAGTAGTGGTAATGACGATGTAATGGTTGTAGTAGTAGTGGTAGTGATGATATGGTTGTGGTTATAGTAGTAAAGGTCGTGATGATGTGTTAGTGGTGTTGTAGTAGTAGCTGTAAAGATAATGTGATGCTGGTAGTTGTTGTAGTAGTGGTATTGATGATGATGTGGTAGTGGTGGTTGTAGTAGTTGCAGTGATGATGATGTGGTGGTGGTGGTGGTTGCAGTAGTAGTGGTAGTGATGACGATGTGATTGTGGTGGCTGTAGTAGTTGTGGTAGTTGCAGTGATGATGATGTGGTGGTGGTGGTTGCAGTAGTAGTGGTAGTGATGATGATGTGGTGGTGGTGATTGCAGTAGTAGTGGTAGTGATGATGATGTGGTGGTGGTGGTTGTAATAGTGATGGTAGTTGTGGTAGTGATGATGATGTGGTGGTGGTGATTGTAGTAGTAGTTGTGGTACTGATGATGATGTGGTGGTGGTGGTTGTAGTAGTAGTGGTAGTGATGATGATGTGGTGGTGGTGATTGCAGTGGTAGTGATGATGGTTGTAATACAAGTGGCAGTGATGATGATGTGTGGTGGTTGGAAAGAGGGGGGGGGGTGGTATCCTTGGAACAAATTGACCTCACCGGAATTTGACGGAAGTTGCCCGGAGCCCGGAATTTTTGGCTCCAGACCGGAGTTTTTTCCGGTGAAACCGGAGTTTTGGCATCACTGCTAATAAGTCTGAATGTGTTCACTAAAGTTTAAGCCATAAAGTAAGTTTTTACTCTTTTAGCTTAGTGCTGTAACTGTAATGAAATGAAATCCAATACAGAGTATTTCCAAATACAATGGAACCTCCCGATTACGACACCTCCGAACAGCGACAACCTCCTGATAACGACATTGGCCCGTGGTCCCGATTTTTTTCTATTTAAGATCAGCAGGGGTGAGAATGATTGGTCACAAAAAAGGAGGAAATTTTTCATCATGAAGATCATGGCCCATCCATGCGACCATAACCTATAAATTTGAATTTCACTAAAATCAGGGGTGAGAATGACTGATCACAAAAAAGGAGGACATTTTTCAGCGCTAAGATCAAGAAGCATCTATGCAAAAATAACCTATAAATTTAAATTTCATTAAAATATATTGTGATGCAATCCACAATGTATCTCGCAGCAATTTCTGACACCACTCGGAGGAATTTCAAAAACTGAAAGTGTAATTATAACATGGTGGTTGTAGTAATGGTAGTCGTAGGTATGATGATGTGGTGGTCACATCTCCCTTATTCACAGATTCACTTATGCCCACCTCCCATTGTTTCAAGTTGACCAGAGACGCCAACTTAAAATTTAGCTCACATAAATTTCAGAAACAATTCCGAATAATTTCAATGCTTAAACAGGAATTTCTGCAAACTAAATATAATCTATTGAGATCTATAATCATCCCAATACCTCTTGTTTCAAATCAAGTAAAGTTCCAAACCAATTTCATTATGACGTATAAAATATAAAATGAATGGTAGGGGTGGTGGTAATAATGATATGATGGTGGATGTTGTACCGGTGGCAGTAGTGATAATGATGATGTATGTAGTTGTGGTGGTTGCAGAAGTGGTGGTGGTGATATTGTTGTGTTGGAGGAGGTTGTAGTAGTGGTGGTAAGGATGTGGTAGTGATTGTTGTTTTAATGGTGATAGTATTTTGATGTTGTCGTGGTGGTGGTGGTAATGATGGTGATGATGATGTGAGAAACGGACACCAAGATCAAACTATCAATGTAGTTAGTTTAAAGTCAGCTAAAAGTTTCATCAAGACACAAGCACAGAATCCTTGTGAGCGTAATACAAAATTTAGAACAACAAATCTAACGTCACACAAAAGAGTGATGATTTACGAGGACAAAACACATCATCTCTCAAAAAACATGACTATACATTTAATTGCCTCCCTCCCTGCCAATGAATCTGGCCGGCCAGGAAAAGGATCAAGCCAAGACAAAGACAGAAAGCAATTCTGATCTATGCAAGTAAAGATCCCACCAGGAAGATGATGTGATAGTGGTGCTTGCACTAGAGGTGGTACTGATTATAATGATGGCAGTGATGATGTGGTTGTGGAGATGGTGTTACTGATGATAATGTGATAGTTGCTTTTGTAGTGGAGATGGTTATGATGTCATGATGGTTCAGGAGTGAGAATGACGGGTCACGAAAATGGAGGAAATTTTTCAGCGAATAGTTCAAGACCCATCTATGCGACGATAACGTAAAAATTTGAATTTCATTAAAGTCTACTGAGATGCAACTAAAAATGCGTCTCGCAATATTTCTAACACCACTTGGAGGAATTTCAAAAGTTGAAAGTGTAATTACACTTTAGGCGGAAGATTCTCAGCCCTGGACCATGGGGAGGGAGTGGCAATGATAATGGACAAATGCCTTTGCCTATACTCTACAATGATTGCTAAGCTATGGCCTCAATACTCATTTTCTCTAGTGTGCTAGTGCTATGACAAAAGTAAAAACTAACGTGCTCACGTGCGCATGTGAGTGTCTGCGTCATATTATGGTGACATACTCGTAAGGTTTAGTGAATCTTTCACCCACTACACACTCGACTAATATGACAGCCGGTGTTGTTTCGTGATTGCGCAATGAGGACACTAAATGATGGAGATTGGGGAAAGGGGTGGAGAGACTCCCTGTCTATCTTAGCCTTTGTCGTAGAGATCCATATTGATTAGTTTATCTTATCTGGACAAGCTCAGAGACGGAGTTTATCTTAAACGTTTTGAATAACGAATGATATGGAGCAGAAAAATTGGGAATATCCTCAGAGCTTATTTTAAGCGAGAGTTGATTTTAACGTAGTTTCAAATGGACTGCAGTGTAATTATTTGAGAGTTGCTTTCGACAGCTGTGCCGTTACAAGTTTGTGTATTTGAGTTTAGAAGGGTTTGTTTTATGGTTACAAGGAGAGAGAGAGAGAGAGAGGGAGAGAGAAAGAAGGAGAGAGAGGGAGGGAAAAGGAGAGAAATAATGAGGGAGAGAGAGAGAAAGAGAGAGGGGAGAGAGAGAGGGGGGGGGGAGAAACAGAGAGAAAAAGAGAGAGACAAGAGGGGGAGACAGAGAAAAAAAAAGAAAGAGTGAGAGGGGGAAGGAGAGAGGGAGAGGAGGAGAGAGAGGGAGGGGGAAGGTGGGAGAAATAGAGAGAGAGAAGGAGAGAGAGAGAGGCGGAGGGAGGTAGAGAGAGGGAAGGACAGAGAGAGAGAGAGAGAGAGAGAGAGAGAGAGAGAGAGAGAGAATGACAAAAAAAAAACGTTGCATCTGATAGGGCGTTTGAATCGCCTGACATATTTTAAATTGGGCTCTCTTCTTTGTGTCCCAAGGAATTTACCCAATGGAAACCGTACGGTGCTCTTATTGGCTAACCAACCAGCGGCCTCGATGAGAAAAATATCCGCCATTGAGACGTTGGCTGGGAATCGCGTTACTATAGTAAACAAGCGCTGATCGACCGTTCATGAAATCTAAGAAAATAACTTCCTGATCGCTCGTTTAACTCAAAATTATTCAAAACGATGTCTCTAAAATGATATAACTGTGACTTCTTAAGGTTTTCTTCACGGTCAAAACCACACAACATTCTATTAATGATTACGTCCGAGGAAAAAAGGAATATTGACAGGTCGACCGAGAGTTGAACTCGTGAGACGACAAACATCAATGCGAAGTGTAGCGAGAGTCAAGCTATTGTTTGTCTTGTCCTGTTCTATATAGAGAAAGGGATAAATAGTATAGTCTCGGGTGTGAGTGGTTGCGTGTCATAGTCATGCTTTTAAATTGTTTTTGTTGTTTATGTGTGTAGTGATGACTCTCTCACACTCAATTTCAATGCCGAAAGAGGAATTCCCGCACACAAGGAAGGGGAATTAGGGTGGTATTTGGCATACATATTGTATAGTATCTAGTTCTAAATAGATAACTGATTAGAATTATATTATGATATATAAACACAATGCCAAATACAATTCCGAAGTTTCCTTATTTCAAATGAAGTAAAGCTCCAAAACCTAATGGTAGTGATTGTAGTACTGAGTGTTAGTGAGGTGATGTGGTGTTGGTGGTGGTTGTAGTTGTAGTAGTAATAGTGATGATGATGTGGTGGTGGTGATGATTGTAGTTGTAGTAGTAGTGGTAGTGATGATGATGTGGTGGTGGTTGTAGTTGTAGTAGTAGTGGTAATAATAATGATATGGTGGTGGTGGTGGTTGTAGTAGTAGTGGTCGTGGTGATGATGTGGTGGTGGTGTTTGTAGTAGTAGTGGTAATGATGCGGCTATGTGGTCTAGTAGTATGACACTCGCTTTCAGATCGGAAGGTCCTGGGTTCGAGCCTCGCGCTCGGCGCATAGTTGAGTCCTTGGAAAAGGCTCTTTACTCACATTCTCTCACCGTACTCAGGTGTAAAATGAGTACCTGGCCGTTAACAGAGTTGCCTTTGTCCAAAAAATTGTAATATCGCCTAACAGGCGTCATGTCCCGTCCTACATGTTAAATGTTGACCAGGGACCCCTTGTAAAGCGCTTTGAGCACATTTAGTAGATATTGCACTATATAAAGCTCAATTTTAAAAAAATATTTCAATGATGATGATATGGTGGTGGTGGTTGCAGTAGTAGTAGTGGTAGTGATGATAATGTGGTGGTGGTTATAGTTGTAGTAGTAGTGGTAGTGATGATGTGGTGGTGGTGGTTGTAGTAGTAGTGATAGTTGTAGTGATGATGTGGTGGTGGTGGTTGTAGTAGTAGTGGTAGTGATGATGTGGTGGTGGTGGTTGTAGTAGTAGAGGTCGTGATGATGTGGTAGTGGTGTTGTAGTAGTAGCTGTAAAGATGATGTGATGCTGGTAGTTGTTGTAGTAGTAGTGGTATTGATGATGATGTGGTGATGGTGGTTGTAGTAGTAGTAGTGGTAGTGATGATAATGTGGTAGTGGTGGTTGTAGTAGTAGTGGTAGTGATGATGATGTGGTGGTGGTGGTTGTAGTAGTAGTAGTAGTAGTGATGATGTGGTGGTGGTGGTTGTAGTAGTAGTGGTACTGATGACGATGTCGCGGTGGTGGTGGGAGTTGTAGTAGTAGCAGTGGTGGTAGTGATGAAGATGAGGTGGTGGTGGTGCTTGCAGTAGTAGTGGAGAGAGAGATAATGAGGGAGAGAGAGAGAGGGAGAAACAGAGAGAAAAAGAGAGAGACAGAGAAAAAAGAAAGAGTGAGAGGGGTGGGAGAGAGGGGGAGAAGGAGAGAGAGAGGGGGAGAGGGAAGGTGGGAGAGAGAGAGAGATAGAGAAGGAGAGAGAGAAAGAGGGGGGGGAGGGAAGAAGAGAGAGGGAAGGTGGGAGAGAAAGAGAGAGAGAGAGAGGAAGAGAATGACAAAAAAAACAAAAAAACTATGTTGCATCAGATAGAGGGTTTGAATGGAAATACACTTTTCATTACTTGCGTCTCTAAGTGGTCTTGTGGTGAGACATAGCTATTGGATCGGAAGGTCCTGAGTTCGAGCCGCGCTCGGCGCATAGTTGAGTCCTTGGAAAAGACCCTTTACTCACATTCTCTCAACGCAATCATGTGTAAAATGAGTACATGGCCGTTTACAGCGTTGAATCTTTCGAAAAAAAAATGTAATATCGCCTGAAAGGAGTCTTGTCACATAATAATTGTTGCTGTTGGACACGGACACCATGTAAAGCGCTTTGAGCACGTTCATTGGATATTGCCCTGTATAAAAAGCTCAGTTTTTTTTGTTTTGATATAAAATGATGTACCAAGTACATTATTGACACAAGGGATAGGCATCAGCATCACCGTAATCGTTACCATCATCATCATCATCATCATCATCATCATCACCATCATCATCATCACCATTATCATTATCATCATCATCATCATAATCATCATCATCACCATCATCAGCATCATCAACATCATCATGGTCATCATCATCATCATCATCATCATCATCGTCATCATCACCATCAACATCGTCATCATCAACATCGTCATCATCATCATCATCATCATCATCATCATCATCATCATCATCATCATCATCATCATCATCATCATCATCATCATCATCACCACCACCACCATGACCCACAGTGATAAGTAATACTATATTTGATTTACTTGTTTACCTACAGTAATCTGATTTTATTGATTTTGTTGATTCACATTTGCTCATATGGTGTGTGTGTGTGTGTGTGTGTGTGTGTGTGTGTGTGTTCATGAGTGTGTGGAGCGTCGGATCCATCTGTAATAGACACCTAGATAACCATGCCCCTCGGACAGTTGTCATAATGTAGTCCATGGCAGTGATTGGTAAACATAGCAAACTACACAGGTTTTAGTATCGATGGTATAAGTAAAATACCCACTGTTCTACCGCTCGATCAGTTGAACCAACACAGAAAACAACGAGAAAACTTTAACGTTTATAATCTGATCGAGAAAATCGTGTGATATCAAGTCACCAATGTTGTGGTGTAGAAAAACAATAACAATGATCAGAGAGATGTCGATTTTATTCAAGCTATTATTTATAGATAGTATGCAGATGACGTCACTCAGGCCTTTGTTATTATTTTTGCCATCCGCGTTTGTGAGTTGTTCTCACTAAACTGTATTAACCCGACTATAAACGTTCATGGATACAAACAATTTTGTGTGTTGGTCCGTTATACTTCCGGATGGCAATGTTATGAGCTTCTTGGCCAAGCGCATACTATCTATAAATAGCCAACTATGTTTGTCCGAGCACCTGTGAAGATATGTCACGAATTCCATGTTTTGATTGGTCAAAAATCCACTGGTTAATTCTAACGGTCAACGAGCATTTTATCCATAAGGAAGTGGGCGCTAGCCTATGTACTCGACTATCGTCTTGTTATGTCATGTTATATAAGCAATGCAGTCATCCAACATCCTGACATATTTTAAATTGGGCTCTCTTTCAGAAAAATCCTAAAATCGCGGAATTCCGCGGAAGATTATCATCACTGAGGGATGATGGTGTGATGGTAGTTGTAGTAGTGGTGGTGGTGATGGTCGGGATGATGATGTGGTGGTAGTTGTCGTAGGGATGGTGGTGGTGGTAGGGATGATGATGGGGCTGGTTGTAGTATTAATGGTGATAGGTAGGAATGATGATGTGGTGGTAGTTGTAGTAGTGATGGTGGTGGTGATTGAGATGATGATGTGGTGGTGGTTGTAGTAGTAATGGTGATAGGGATGTTGATGTAGTGGTTGTGGTGAGTCTTTTTAAAAGGCGGAATTGTGATGGTGATGGGCGGAGATAAAACACCGTTTAGGCGGAAATCCGCCTTTAGGCGGAAGATTCTCAGCCCTGATCAGTAAAGAAAACCTCCAAATAACGACGCACTTTTTGATAAAACCTCTGAATAACGACATCATTTTGGCGATTTTCGGCAGTTTTCGTAGATATCTGATACTAAAAATATCGAGTATGAGTACTCAAAAGTTTATTAAAACGATTCCTGCTTGAACCAATGAGAACACAGCTTTTTTTTGACGAATCTTGGCTGATGTGCATTAACAAAAACCAAGGTATAAATGTAAGTGTAAGCAAGTAAACACAAAATCTTGGAAAATGTGATATTATGTGGTGATAGTAATAGTAGTAGTAGAAGTAGTAGTAGTAGTAGTAGTAGTAGTAGTAGTAGTAGTAGTAGTAGTAGTAGTAGTAGTAGTAGTAGTAGTTCTGTTTTTGTGGGAGGAGGAGGAAGAATTTTATCTAACTTGCAGCGTACGAATTACCTGTTTTTGTTTGTTTTAAAGGGTTTTATAGCGCTTGTGACACATCTATGTCATATCAGCACCAGTAAAAAGGAAGAAATAGTAAAAAACATTCTAGATTTACAATTGAAATAACATAAGAAAAAGTAAGACAAAGGGGAATGGTTTAAATAGGGAACAGATGTAGATTCCAGGAGCACACTACCAGTGTACTCAGTTCAGATCACCTAAAAGTCTCATCCAGACACACGCACAATTACCCTCCAAGAGGAATACACTACAATGTTTTATTTGTTTTGTCAATGTAATTAAAAACTGGTCCCGCGGGCCTTACCACGCCCACTTTGTCCGCCATCTTGGAAACCTCTAAATAACGACACCTCCGGATAACGACATAAAAACTCGGTCCCGTGGCATGTCGTTATCGGGAGGTTCCACTGTATAATCTGTGTGATTTGTGTTCATGTTTGAAAATCACAGCAACGGCAGCAGGCAGTGCAGAGACTTTGACTCTACTATCACAGCTTTCTTATTATCTAGGAAATCAGAAGGCAACTTAATATAAATAGAGCCCAACTTCGTTCAAGAATTAAAAATGTCGCTATGACTACTCTATTTCATTACTCTGACAATGACGTTTGTAGTTGTACTTCAACTTTTAGACAATTTGAGTCTAAACTCTAACTCTAAAAACAGTCGCCCAAAGTTGCAATCAATGATCACGCCCAGGCAATACAAGAAACAATTTTTTAAAAGCAACAACATGCATCTAGATAGATAGGACAACAAGTTGAAACAAAAATACTCACCTAATTCAGTAAGTTTTACTTCATCAGTTTGAATGTTGAATGCACAAACCACAGTCCGCCCAAGTTGTATCTTCGGTCCCCCCCAAATAAAATAAATAAACAAAACGAACGGAAGCGGAAGTAGGTCAAATTCCAGTAGAAAACTATCTCCAGTGTCAAGAGATTGCCATAGCTCTGCCTGATTCAAACCCAAATTTATTCAGATTTTCTTTGCACCCAAGGGGCGCTACTCAACTTGTAGTCAAACGTTTTTAACAACTTAACTTATTTTTATCTGTCAACCAAAGGCAAATCGTTTTCAGACGAAAAAAAAACCTACATGGTTTTTGACAACTTAGCAATGTTGTCAGAAACCACCCATGGTTGTCAGATCACGTCAAAAAATCATATGGATGTTGTTAAAAACCATGCAATATAAGAGTATATATATATATATATATATATATATATATATATATATATATATATATATATATATATATATATATATATATATATATATATATATAAATTATGCATTTGTGAACAAAATAAACAAAATCATATATACGAGTAGCACTGCCTCAACCTGTAATAATGTCATTGCGACTAAGACAAGGTAAAATTTATTCAAAACAAATTTAATTTCGTCTTCATCCTTCCGGATTTTTTGTTTTGTTTTGTTTTTTTTTGAAAAACTAAAACTTGTAGACAAAACAAACAGATCCAACAATATAGAAACTCATTAAAAAAACAAAGCAAAACAAAACAAAACAAAACAAAACAAAACAACCAAACAAGTCAAACGATATGGTTGGTGTATTAGTGATGGCGATGATGGCGATGATGATGTTGATTATGTTGTAGTGTTGGTTGTAGTATTAATGGTAATGAAGATGATGATGATAATGATGATGATGGTGATGATGATGATGATGATGATGATGATGATGATGGTGGTGATGATGATGATGATGATGATGATGATGATGATGATGATGATGATGATGATGATGATGATGCTTTTTAGTTTCCATTTTCATTTCAAAATGTAAAAATGGCAACACACATATTGTAAAAATAAGACGAAAAATAGAAAATAGATGCAGCGACTGGTACGGGTAACGGTCGGAATGCACTTTCTCACATGTGTAAACAAAAATCATGTGCGACTGACGCAGGGATCGGGCCACAGCGACCCAGACGAGTCGCATCACCGGTACAAAACTCAACTTAGATATTCATGAGTCTGATTTTTGAAAGTGTATAACCACTAGGTTGCAGTAACATAGCCTTTGGGCCAAAAATTTATCATCTCTTGATGTAGGTAGCAGATTGATTAATATGGTGAGCTTTTAAAATTATTTACAGGAAAGGACAATTGATTAGATATTTGCAAGACAAGGTTATTATATAATGTTACGTAACTATCATATGTAATGTAATTTTTGCATTTCGCTTGATCTTGTCAGGTGGGCGGATACATTTTCCTCATTTTTGACAAATTGCCATTTTCACCACTGATCAATTTCTATTATTTAATAGGTTGCGTCTACTTACGGTCGAGTCGAAAACACTATATTAATTAGTTCTATCATATACACCTATATTAGGTTTTAAATGGCATTAATTAAAGTTCACAGCAATAAATTGATATTAATCATCTGTAACCTCATTCACACAATATATTCCGCTCAATATTGTTTCGAGTATTGATCACAATGACATCTAGGTATTGAGTGAATAATTGTTAGTTCTGACTCTATAAGTACAGCAGTAGACAGAGACATCAATGCCAGAGTCAGTTTCCCTCCACGAAATACCTGACAAGTCAATCCCTCATCGGGTATCTCGATCAATCTGGACAGCTTTGCAGGGATTCCATAGTGTCTGATTAATTTCCAAAGACCCTTTCGATGTAGGCTGTCCACTGCTTTACGGTAGTAAAAATGTATATAGAGAGGATTGTTTTTCAACAAGACACGGCGAAAAGTTTGGTCCTTGTTAAAGGTTCCTTACCTACTACACTCATGGGGAAGAATAAGATAAGCCTCAGATAGCGCTGTCTCTATTGAGAGTATGCCGTCACGCATTTACCATCCACGGTTACTTCCCATGCACTTAAAGAACTATAACTTTCTATCGCGTTGCGTGTTGTTGTTTACATGAGAGAGAGAGAGAGAGAGAGATAGAGAGAGAGAGAGAGAGAGAGAGAGAGAGAGAGAGAGAGAGAGACAAACAGACAGGCAGGCATACAGAGAGAAAAAGAGAGAGAGATGGAGAGAGAGAGATGGAGAGAGAGAGAGAGAGAGAGAGAGGTTTGTTTTATCGTGTATTCATTGGGAATGGGAGGGAGGGTGGGGTCTTTGAGACAATAAGCAATGTAGGTGGACCCAAAGAAAAAGGGGAGGAGAGTCTAATAGCTGACAATCGACCACAAGGAGTTGTGATAACGAGTGGCATGTCCTAAATAACTCGAGGTTGCAGCTCAAACAAGAAGATTCAATGATATGATTTCATGTACGAGTAAGTCATGACAAATTAAGTCCACCCCCTCTTCTTCAAGCTGTCATCTGACTTAAAATGGAAACAATGCAACAAATGATTTGACCAGCCCCATTTTTAAAATTTGAATCTCATTGATCAATATGTTTCCCATTGATTGACTTTGACTTCTTTTGAAACGAAGGGCTTTCTTATACTATCCCTACCTATTCTTTGCTCCACCCTTCCCTCCGTAACCCTCTTTCTTTATCTATCAGTCTCTCTCTCTCTCTCTCACTCTCTCTCTCTCTCTTTGTCTCCTTCGTGTTATTTCACACATACAAACACACACACACACACACACATATTTATATCCTTATTCTATTTAGCTCTCGCCCTCAACAATGAACATACAGGCACTCTATTAACACTAAATTAATTAATTTATTATTATTATTATTATTATTATTATTATTATTATTATTATTATTATTATTAATATTAATATATTATATATATAATAATAATAATAATTAATAATAATAATAATAATAATAATAATAATTAATAATAATAATAATAATAATAATAATAATAATAATATATAATAATAATAATAATAATAATAATAATAATAATAATAATAATAATAATAATAATAATAATAATAATAATAATAATAATAATAATAATAATAATATATAATAATAATAATAATATAATAATAATAATAATAATAATAATAATAATAATAATAATAATAATGATAATAATAATATATAATAATAATATAATAATAATAATAATATAATAATAATAATAATATAATAATAATAATAATAATAATAATAATAATAATAATAATATAATAATAATAATAATAATAATATAATAATAATAATAAATAATATAATAATAATATAATAATAATATAATAATAATATAATAATAATAATAATAATAATAATAATAATAATAATAATAATAATAATAATAATAATAATAATAATAATAATAAATAATAATAATATAATAATAATAATAATAATAATAATAATAATAGATAGATAGATAGATAGATAGATAGATAGATAGATAGATAGATAGATAGATAGATAGATAGATAGATAGATAGATAGATAGATAGATAGATAGATAGATAGATAGATTAACTCCGTTAGTTTAACCGCATACTCTCTATAAAATAAAGATATTGCATTATCGTTTTACTGTGTATGTCATGGTGACCCAGACAAGGAAAAATATATTCAAACAAAACTAATTTCATTTTCATTCTTTGATTTAAAAAAAATAAATTATGTATTTGTGAAAAAAACAAACAAAATCATATTTAAAAAGAGACTAAAAACATCATGAGCAACACCGCCTCAGCCTGTAATAATGTCATGGTGACCCAGATCAGGAAAAAGAATATTCTAAATAAAATTAATTTCGTTTCATCCTTCTGTTTTTTTTTTGTTTTTTTTTTGTTTTTGTTGAAAAACTAAAATTTGTAGACAAAACAAACAGATTCAACAATATAGAAACTCCTTTTTAAAATAAACAAACAAACAAGTTACGTGATATAGTGGTTGTATTAGTGATGGCGATGATGATGATGATGATGATGATGATGATGATGATGATGATGATGATGATGATGATGATGATGTTGATTATGTGGTAGTGGTGTTTGTAGTATTGATGGTGATGATGATGATGATGATGATGATGATGATGATGATGATGATGATGATGATGATGATGAGATGATGATAATGATGGTGATTATGATGATGATGATGATGGCAACTTTCCATCTAATTGTCTTTAAAAATTGTGTACCCTATATACATTTCTAAATAGGTCTCCATTGTTCTAACATTTCAGCCCTGCATGATTTATATCATTTATAGTTTGGAGGCTGCATGGTTCTAAACTTTTGCCACAGACGACTGTGCCGCAGGTAGGGGGCATCACTCTTTACCGTACAGGTAGAAAATTTTGATTTCGGAAGCAATGACCTGCTTCCTCCTGAGGACATCCGTCCTGACACTATACTATTCCACCGCGGAATATTGCGCTCCAGTGTGGGAAAGAAACAAGATCGTTGAGAAGGTAGATGCAAAACCTGGCAAGTAGCAGTAGTAGTAGTAGTAGTAGTAGTAGTAGTAGTAGTAGTAGTAGTAGTAGTAGTAGTAGTAGTAGTAGTAGTAGTAGTAGTAGTAGTAGTAGTAGTAGTAGTAGTAGTAGTAGTAGTAGTAGTAGTAGTAGTAGGAGGAGGAGGTAGTAGTAGTAGTAGTAGTAGTAGTAGTAGTAGTAGTAGTAGGAGGAGGAGGAGGAGGGAGAGAGTAGTAGTAGTAGTAGTAGTAGTAGTAGTAGTAGTAGTAGTAGTAGGAGGAGGAGAGTTGTAGTAGTAGTAGTAGTAGTAGTAAGTAGTAGTAGTAGTAGTAGTAGTAGTAGTGTAGTAGTAGTAGTATATTAGTAGTTAGAGTAGTAGTGTAGTAGTAGTAGTAGAGGAGGAGTGAGGAGTAGTAGTAGTAGTAGTGTGTAGTAGTTGTGTAGTAGTGTAGTAGTAGTAGTAGTGTAGTAGTGTAGTTAGTAGTAGTAGGTAGTGGAGGAGAGTAGTAGTAGTGTAGTAGTAGTAGTGTAGTAGTAGTAGTAGTAGTAGTAGTAGTAGTAGTAGTAGTAGTGAGTAGAGAGGTAAGTGAGTAGTAGTAGTAGTAGTAGTTGTAGTAGTAGTAGTAGTAGTAGTAGTAGTAGTAGTAGTAGTAGTAGTAGTAGGTAGTAGTAGTAGTAGAGTAGTGTAGTGTAGTAGTAGTAGTAGTAGTAGTAGTAGTAGTAGTAGTAGTAGTAGTAGTAGTAGTAGTAGTAGTAGTAGTTAGTAGTAGTAGTAGTAGTGTAGTAGTAGTAGTAGTAGTAGTAGTAGGAGTAGGAGTAGTAGTAGTAGTAGTAGTAGTAGAGTAGTAGTAGTAGTAGTAGTAGTAGTAGTAGTAGTAGTAGTAGTAGTAAGTAGTAGTAGTAGTTAGTAGTAGTAGTAGTAGTAGTGTAGTAGTAGTAGTAGTAGTAGTAGTAGTAGTAGTAGTAGTAGTAGTAGTAGTAGTAGTAGTGGTGGTGGTGGTAGTAGTAGTAGTATTAGTTGTAGTAGAAGAGATAAAGTGAGTAGAAAAGTGCCAGGCGGAGTTGTCGTACCAATAAGATCACAGGTTCAAACCCCACCACCGCCGCGAAAATTTTTATTCTCTATTGTCTTCTGGCACTTTTCTACTCACTTCATCTCTTGTTGTTACCAACATAAGCGCCTGCTCCACTCACTTTTCTGAATTAAAAATTACCCACACACCGGAGCATACTCAATGTCTCAATCGTTTCTATGTTAAATGTTTGTTTTGAGAATATTGGCTATTAAGCTTAACTGCTGGCCAGGTAATTTTGCGATGGTTGTGCGGCCTCCAGAAGTCGGTGAGAGAGAGAGAGAGAGAGGAGGAGAGAGAGAGGAGAGAGAGAGCTCTAGAAATGACCTGAGTTTGATACGAATATTTTGTGTTCGTGGATAGCTCATACGGTAGAGTCACGCTCTCACCGGCCAGGCGGAGTTGTCGTACCAATAAGGTCGCAGGTTCAAACCCCACCACCGCCACGAAAATTTTTTATTCTCTATTGTCTTCTGGCATTTTCTACTCACTTCATCTCTTGTTGTTACCAACATAAGTGTCTACTCCACTCACTTTTCTGAATTAAAAATTCACCCCATATACCGGAGCATACTCAATCGTTTCTATGTTATATGCTTGTGTTGAGAATATTGGCTATTAAGCTTAACTGCTGGCCAGGTAATTTTGCAATGACTTGTTATTTTCCTGCCCCGAACGTTTTTCACACAATCAACCATGCATTGTGCGTAGAAAAGAAAGTGATATTTTAGGCCCGCCATGGGTTTATATAAACATGGTGAGTAGTGTTCATAAGACGACTGAAAGGCGTTGTCAACACAAGACAGCGAACAACAGGTTTGAAAAATAACAACGCATGGTCGCCTTAAGCTAATTTCCCATTGAGACTCAAGCTCGTTCTACAGTACCTTGACAACATCAACTTCGTTCTATCAATAGCAATCTGTAAAATCTCTTTCTCTCTCTCTCTCTCTCTCTCTCTCTCTCTCTCTCTCTCATTTTATTCTATCTCTTCAGAGCCATGGACTAGGAAGCCACAGCCATAGGGAAATTGTCTGAAGTTCATTGAGGCCTACATAATTTTGTTCACAAAAATTATTGATTGCTTACGATTTGGTTGGAACGAATGACTAATGATTTGAATAATAAACAAGATAGAACCATGGACTAGATAACTAGAGTCTCTCTCACTCTCTCCGTCTCTCTCTCTCTCGCTCTCGCTCTCTCTCTCTCTCACTTTCTCTATCTCCCTCTCACATATTTTTCAATCTCGTCAGAGCCATGGACCAGATAACCACAGCCATAGGAAAATTGTCAGAAGTGTATTGTGACCTAAATAAATTTGTTTTTGAGAAAGTATTCATTGTTTACGAGTTATTTGAAATGCATGGCTAATGACATGGATCATAAACAAGCCAAAGCCATGGATTAGAAGACTGCAGCCATAGGACGATTGTATAGACATACAGGACACACATGGAATCGCCCAGATATTGGGTTGAATAAAATTCAGAAAAAAATGTGGAGGGGGCACTTATTGTATCAATAATAATGACGAGAAAAATAGAATATGGAGAAGTGACAGATGAAAACAGAGAATAAAATGTCACGGGGTCAAACTTAGGATCCAATTGACACGAGGTCTTCGTAAACGTCCCAGGTTTAAGAGTTTTTGCCAAGTGTTGGGTCATTTCAATCAATCTGTACTTGAAGGACGAGTTTTATTGCCAAATTTAAAATACGTGTTTTCCAGCGTTAACCCTTTCCTTACCAACTATAGGACAATCGTCACATTCGTTACCATACTGTCAGCATTTCAATCTGATTTTTTTTTGTTTATCACAATATTTCAAGCCATTTATTAATTCTAGTCATCAGAACTTGACGCTGTGTTGTACAGCTTATTTTTCTGAACAAAATATTGTCTAGGATGTAGATACTTATTCCTTTTGAATTTGGGCTTTTTAAAATCATTTTTTATGTTGGATGGATTTGACACTTTGGGGAAAATCCGAAAATGGTCGGTAATGATCGTTCGCACCATGTATGAAGCAGGAAAAAGCTCTCGAGTTGTGACTGATATGAGAAGATACAGGCTGCATATATACTTGGAGTAAGCGAAACCCACTGGATACAATCCGGACAGAAACACCTCAAGTCTGGGGAGAATTAAAGAAGCTGATATACAGAGAAGTGATAAAACACGGAACGAGATAAAAAAAAGTTAGCTCGGGATAGAGAAGGATGGAAACTGTTTGTCTGTGGCCTATACCCTGATCCAGGGTGAAAAAGGCAATGATGCTGCTGCTGCTGCTGCTGCTGCTGCTGCTGCTGATGATGATGATGATGATGATGATGATGCTGATGATGATGATGCTGATGATGCTGATGATGATGATGATGATGATGATGATGATGATGATGATGATGATGATGATGATGATGATGATGATGATGATTGATGATGATGATGTGATGATGATGATGATGATGATGATGTGATGATGATGTGATGATGATGATGGATGATGATTGATGATGATGATGTGATGATGATGATGATGATGATGATGATGTGATGATGATGATGATGATGAGATGATGATGATGATGATGATGATGATGATGATGATGATGATGATGATGATGATGATGATGATGATGATGATGATGATGATGATGATTCATCTGAGGGTCATCTTAACGTTGACTTTGACATTTTCATCAAATGAAACAATTCCACGAAATTAGACACTGACTAATTGGTCCAAAATTATGACACACCCTCTCAAATCGGTTTTATTTTGGGATGAGGAACGAGCTGCAAATTGCATTTATAGACAGGAACAGATAAATTTGGGTTTTAAAATGAACTTTTATATAGCGCAATATGCACCAAACGTGATCAAAGCGCTTTACAAAGGTTCCCTGACCATCAACAACACGTAATATTTAGATCAAGACATGACATGGCGTCTGTTAGGCATTATTACATTTTTTTGTCCGACAAAGACAACGCTATCAACGGCCAGGTACTCATTTTACATGGTCATGGACGTCTACAATCAACCGGTGTTCAAAGTGTTTGTTCCAAGTCTTAACCGTATTATTCATCGTGTGTACCGATCGCTCAACCAAATGGAAGACTGGAACATTCAGGATAGCGGCCAAACATTTCCCACACCAGGTTGGTTTTTCTGGAATCAGCATTCTTAAGAAATAAACCAATTTATTTAGGGCAATGCCCACTAACATTCTCAAAGCCTGGTACAAGGGGTTCAAAGCCAACAGGAACAAAAGAATTATCACGAGGGCGGAGACTTGACGCCTGTGAGGTGATTTTCAATTGTGTAACCCACAGACTCCAAACGGTATTATGTCAGGATAAACTTGCTAATTAACATTGAATCTTTAGCCAATTATATGGAACTTGGTAGTAATTTATTTCTGTTATTGAACAAACTGAAGAAAGTACATAAAACCACAAAAAAAAAACACGAAAAAAAACACCCACGTATTGGGATCAAAATCCTTCTTCAGCTACCGGCTGTGAACATTAGTAAGAGACACAGATGTTTTTGTTTTCAAGAATTATGTTTTTGATTTTCATTTGGAGTTGATTGAAAGTTGTTAACAGTATGAATAATATTATAAACGAATCAACGTTACACATAGTTTTGTGTGTTGACACGTTATATCTGGCTGGCAGATGTTATGCTTAAAAAACGAAACGCCTTGCATCAATAGATTTTTTATAACCAACGTTTAAGTTTTCACGGAGTTTTCTGTGTTGGTTCTATTGATCAAATGGTAGAACAGTGCGTAATTTACTAAAACACATGCCATCGATTACAAAACCTGTGTAGTTTTCTATGTTTTCCAATCATAATAATAATTGTGTACATTGTGACGACTGCCCGAGATTCGTGGTTATCAAAGTCTTTATTGACGTCACTCTGATATTAGTTATTATTTTTAATCATCCATTTTTATGAGCAATTATCACTAAACTGTATGAATAAGACTATAAACAATCAACGTAACACATACGTTTGTGTATTGACACGTTATATCCTGTTGACATCAATCGTTTTATATAACCAAATTCAGGCATAGAAATTGACGTCATCAGGTTTTTGTAATTGTTTATTTTAATAAAACCTGTGTAGTTTTCTATATTTACCTACCATTATAATTATTTACATTATGGCGTCTAACTGAGAGTTCGTGGTTATCTAGGTGTCTTTTGATGTCAATCAGATTTTAGTTATTGTTTTTAGTCAGCCATTTTTATGAGCTTTTATCACTAAATTGAATTTGTTGTGAATTGTTTTAGTAAGTTAGATTCGATTATCCCTAACAGAGTCCCACATTCCTTTTGACCCCAATTACCTTTTATGGGAGTGAGAGATGGAGAGAGAGAGGGAGAGAGAGAGTGAGAGAAGAAGAAGAAGAAGAAGAAGAAGAAGAAGAAGAAGAAGAAGAAGAAGAAGAAGAAGAAGAAGAAGAAGAAGAAAAGAAGAAGAAGAAGAAGAAGAAGAAGAAAGAAAGGAAGAGAAGAAGAAGAAGAGAAGAAAGAAGAAGAAGAAGAAGAAGAAGAAGAAGAAGAAGAAGAGAAGAAGAGAAGAAGAAGAAGAAGAAGAGAAGAAGAAGAAGAAGAAGAAGAAGAAGAAGAAAGAAGAAGAAGAAGAGAAGAGAAGAAGAGAAGAAGAAGAGAAGAAGAGAAGAAGAAGAAGAAGAAGAAGAAGAAGAAGAAGAAAGAAGAAGAAGAAGAAGAAGAAGAAGAAGAAGAAGAAGAAGAAGAAGGAAGAAGAAGAAGAAGAAGAAGAAGAGAAGAGAGAGAGAAGATAAGAAGAAGAAGAAGAAGAAGAAGAAGAGAAGAAGAAGAAAGAAGAAGAAGAAGAAAGAAGGAAAGAAGAAGAAGAAGAAGAAGAAGAAAGAAGAAGAAGAAGAAGAAGAAGAAGGAGAAGAAGAAGAAGAGAAGAAGAAGAAGAAGGAAGAAGAAGAAGGAAGAGAAGAGAAGAAGAAGAAGAAGAAGAAGAAGAAGAAGAAGAAGAAGAAGAAGAAGAAGAAGAAGAAGAAGAAGAAGAAGAAGAAGAAGAAGAAGAGAAGAAGAAGAAGAAGAGAAGAAGAAGAAGAAAGAAGAAGAAGAAGAAGAAGAAGAAGAAGAAGAAGAAGAAGAAGAGAGAAGAAAAGAAGAAGAAGAAAAGAAGAAGAAGAAGAAGAAGAAGAAGAAGAAGAAGAAGAAGAAGAAGAAGAAGAAGAAGAAGAAGAAGAAGAAGAAGAAGAAGAAGAAGAAGAAGAAGAAGAAGAAGAAGAAGAAGAAGAAGAAGAAGAAGAAGAAGAAGAAGAAGAATTGCGGCCTGTGTAGGCAAACTTAGGCCATCAGCAGTACTACACTATGTGAGACGGGAGTATAAGATACTGTCTTTTTGTTGGTTACAGGTAGAGTTTTTGCATGGCTTTAACCAAGAAAGAACAGTATCTCAAAACATTACGCAACATATTACGTCAATGAAATCGCCGGCTAACAGAAAAACGCAATTCATCATTAGCTATTAGTTAATGTTAGATGCCTTCCACTATGTAAT
>NC_088367.1:57104754-57122254 GCF_034508935.2 Berghia stephanieae | reverse complement strand
AGCGATGGAATAATACGACTCTGATTCTATCATTTGATGCGTCACAAGACATACCCACGTCGAGAGATGGATCAAAATGCACAAGAATTGTCTCGTCACAAAGAAGTCTCTTCGCATGTTGAAAAGCTGTTTGTTCTTTAGCTGTCCATTTCCATTTAACTTCTTTCTTGGTTAACTGATTGAGAGGCTCTAAGACCGTTGAAAGATTTGGTAAAAATTTCAAATAAAGTTTTACTTGTCCTAATAACCATATTAGGCTCGATACATTAGTGGGTCGCGGCATTTTTGTGATTACATCAACTTTGATATATTTTGCAATGTTATCTTTTGATAGTAGATGACCCAAATACTCACACTGTGGTTCTGCGAAAGAACATTTTTTAGAGATTGTAGCGAATACCTTATCATGAAGTCGCTGTAATAATCTTGGCAGATTGTGTAAGTGATCGGTGGCATCCTTGCCACTCACAACGATATCGTCGATATAGCCTGCGACACCAGAAAGATCCTGAGGCAGTTGATCCATTATTAGTTGAAAATATCCGGGAGCTGAACTGATGCGAAAATATAATCTCATTTGAATAAGAACACCTTTATGCGTGCTGAGTTAGAGGCGTTCTTGCGATTTTAGTGACAACGGGATTTGTGTGTAAGCCTCGGCTAGGTCGATTTTGGAAAATCTGTATTCTCCTCCCAGTTTTTGCATGGGATCCTCGGGTAACGTAATCGGATGTCTATGAGTTTCCAATTGCGGATTGTGACAGAGTTGTCTCCGCATACTCGAATTTTCGGTCTCTCACCACTGGTTGTCTTCTTTTTATTGGCACAATCTGTGTTCCAAATTTGTTGAAAGATGTAGGTTTCCAAATACCCTTTGCAATACCGGCATCCGAGCTCTTTTTGAGGTCGTCCTGAATGGGATATGGGACGGAAAGAGGCTTGTGAAACAAAGGCGCCACATCGGCTTTGAATTTAATGTCAAGTTCAAAATATTTCAATTGACCGAGTTCTGGTTTGAAGACATCAGGAAATCCTTCATACGCTTATTTACATGTCTATTGCCGGCTTACTACGAACAGAATTTCGTTTTTTTTTTTTGGTTTGAAACAGTTGATCGACCGAGACATTGGGCATTTGTATGACAGAACGTCCTAATTGGTGTAACAGCTTTATGTCGCGGCACGTATCGTTCACAGACACCGGCAAAAAAACAGTTCCCATTACTGGGAGTTCCAGGTTGGATGCACATTGATACTTAATGTTGATATGAGAGAGCTGTGGTTTGCCAATCCTCTCCCATGCCCTAGTTAGAATGAAATTGTAACCTGTCCATGTATCTATTTTGAAAACAATTCGAAGACAATGTCATGGTTGGATACAGTCGTAGCTAACTTAAGCGGTGCCACTGAAATTAAATTGACCCGAAACATGCGACGAATCGTGATGACGTTAGGCGAACTCGACATTCTCTTTTTACGTCTACAGGCTCTCTGATGTGTCAGTTTTCTGACAGAAGCGACAAACGGCTGTTTTGATCTTGCAGTTTTGTCTGTTGTGGCGTTTATCGCATTTCGAGCAGGTTTGATTTTTATTGTCATCCTCCGTTCTCGGGTGTGTCTGTCTTTCATTCGAACGTTTGATACGCTGTTTGTTTTGACTGCCTTGCTGAATTATCGGAGTATGTTTTCTTTGGGGCTTAATTTTGTGAAACTCGGGTTGAACAAATAATGCAGTCGCATTAGCCACTCTTGAGGCATCTTCTATCTCCGTGGCCACCTCCATGGCTTTGTTAAACGAAAGTTCGTCCTCCTTGTGCTTTAATAGTGCTTTAAGAACAGCTGTGTTATTAATTGCACACATGAAACAGGTACGCATGGCTTCATCCAGGAGATTTTCAATGGGTGGGAAATCGCATGTGACAGCGTTCTGGCGAATTCTAGCTGCCAATTCCTGAATAGTTTCATAACGTTCTCTGACAACAAATACTCGAGGATGGTACTGCTCCATCATATATTTGTCGATTTCTGCAAGACTGAGTGCGGTTATCGCCTTAGCTGGTATTTCTTGACTCGCCATGCTAGTCCGTATTTTGTTAACAACCGGCAATTGGTTCACAAGGAATACGTCTGCTTTCTTCTCATCAGGTATGGAGTGAGCAGTTAAAAATTTATTAAAACGTTGCCAGTAGTCGCCCCATATCTCTAAGGCAGGGTCGAATGCGACAAAGCTCGGAATGGCTGGAGGTTTTGGTAAACATGTATTGCTACCGGATCCAATGTTTCGTGAACATTTCCATCTGCTTTTCTTGTCGTTCAACGACTTGCTTCATTTGCTTATTTTGTTGTTCAATCTGTTGTTGTAATAAGGTGATGAGCTCTTTATTTGACATGATGACAGTATTGGTGACATTACTATATTACCAAGTTAGTGATTGCACTCGTCAAGTTATACGAACGATCACGTGATCAAATTTTCTTTCCCGTTCTCTCGTCACAACAATTCAAAACGAAGATGGAGAGCCTACATTTCACGTTAAAAGATGGAAACGGTTCCCTTCTTCTTCTTCTTCTTTTTCTTCGTCTTGTGGAAACCTCCAATAATGTCGAGGATCACTCCACAGTTTTAGGAATAATTGTGCTTTGATAGTTATCATTTTGCAACAACAATAAAATTTATTGTAGAAATTGCGATTTGATCCTTTTTTATTTGCGGGTGTAAATCGTTGACATTGCACTTTTGTAAAAATGTGACAAAAAATTACGACTTTATTGATAAAAAATTAATTTGATGACAATCATTGTAACTTTAAAAATTATTATGAATTATCTATAACGGCCTTACTTGTGGGCAGATTTTGTCATTTGTGCTATCAATTTTATTGTAATAGAGAGATAGGAACTTACGAGATATTATTTTTTGTGATGCGAAATTAATACTTACAAGCAAAATGGTTGGTAAATAAAAATGCTACCTTCTTTGATCTACCGCCATCGTCTTTATTCGTGTAGAGTTGTGAGTAGAGCGTCCTCTCTAACCGGCCAGCCGAAACAAAGACTCTACTCGCCTTCCATGTATTACGCTAATGTTATGCAAAAAGTGTAACACCATTTTGAGTAGGCTTAATAGCTAAAAACTAAAAATACATTTTAGTGAATATTTTAAAGAATGCTAAATCCAATTGACAAATTAGAAAATATCATTTTAAATGTGTAATCACGGATATTTTATGATATAAATGACTTATATGAATGAATAAATAAAAGAATGAAGGATATGAATGAATAAATGAATGAATGAAACATATGAATGAATAAATGAATGAATTAAGCATATGAATTAATAATGAATTAATAAATGAATGAATAAAATAATGAATAAATGGATGATGTAAAAGAATAAAAAATGAATGAATGAATGAATGAATTATGAATGAATGAATGAATGTATGAATGAATGAATGAATGAATGAATAAATGAATGAATGAATAAATGAATGAATGAATGAATAAATTCCCGTACATCTAACTGATATCAACGTACGCTTATAGCTTCTGCAGATTCATGCATCATGCAGAACATTAAGGCGGCTAAGGCAACTTCTGGGCTCATCCAAGTCCATTTCCTCCTTGGGTGATTAAAAAAACAATGTGTTGCTGATGAACAGTCAGCAATTTTGCACCATTCTATTAGCCTCTCTCCTCTTTCAATGATCTTTCCTAAACCATGTGGTCCAACAACATCTTCAATTTTTCTGTCTCCAACTTTGGCATTAAAATCTCCGATTACAATCTTGATGTCTTGAGATCCAAATAGTTTCCAGGCTTTCTCTAGGTCTTCGTAAAACTCTTCTATTTCTTCATCGGTATGACTTGTTGTTGGAGCATACGCCTGGATTATACCCACGCCAAAAGGCTTTCCATGCAGTTTTACCGCAATGATACTGTTGGAAATATATTCATGGCCTTTCAACATTTTTGATGTTTCCGGATCGAGTATAATACCGACTCCGTGTTCGTGAGTTTCACCACCAGAGTAGAATACTTTACGTCCATTACAAATCATAGAATCGGCTCCCTTCCATCTCATTTCTGAAATCCCTAAGATGTTGATTACCATTCGGTTCATTTCTTGTTTTCCAATTTTCCTGCTTGGAACATTGATCGCACGTTCCAAGTTCCTCCTTTTTTAAATGAAGTTGCAAGCAGTAGCTTGATGACGGTCTGGAACCACCTGCTGCGCATGGCATTCCCTACCGAGCGAGTTGTTCGCACTGCAGTGCTGATCCCCATGCACGCTGTTGTGAGGACATACTATGTTTTGTGACATGATATTACTTTGCAGATTGTTACTCACAGTAGGCTGCAATTACTTTCTGTGAGGGCAGTTCCCATACTGGGCGGTTAGTCTCAGCCATTGTACCTAATGTGTGGAGAGTTGACCAGTTCCATGGACTCTCCTGACTGCTCCCCTCTCCTATCCATCACCTGCCTGCCGTGATTTCATGTAACCCTGGTAGGGAGGCTAAGTGGTTACTCGACCTTTCCCAAGGGTCGACCACAGGCTAACGGAGGGAAGGATCGCCTTACTATCCTTTGACTGACAAGCTGCCCCGCTACCTGAAATAATATATTTCTTAACATATTACAAAAGAAATTCAAAAACGATTTAGATAAAGGGAGAGAAACAACATGAGACAAATATACTGATCTAATAACACAATTCAAATAGATGACCTCCGGCCAAGACATTTTAACTCCTTTCTCAACTCCCACAAACGGACCTTACCCCTCCGCCCCACCCCTTCCAGAGTGAACGAGCATTATAAATCCTACTTATACACATCGATTATCTATCACTTACCTGACTGATCGCTTACTATTATATCATCCTATTACCAGTATTCAGCTTGTTTTTTTTTGTTTTTAAGCGTTTTACGGCGCTTGCAACACATTAAGGTTATATCAGCGCCAGGGTATTAAGCTTACCTTCTTTTCCTTATTTATTTATTTATTTATTATCCTATTTTATTTATATTTTTCTTTTCTCCCTCTTTACCACACTTAAATACCCATCCATATCATTTTCACCAACTCAGAATAACAATCATTGCCAAATTACCTGGATACGTCCCCCCCCCCCACCTCTCAGCTTTGCAAAGGACACAACTTAAATGAATAGATCATCCTTCCCCAAACTCTTCGGCCTCCGGAATAATGTAGTCAGAACAATTCTGTATAAAACTAATTCTACTATTTCCTATATTCTACCCCCACTATACAGTACAGCCAACCCAACCCCACATATAGATAAATAATACAGACAGCCCCCTTCCCATCACCCTGATACAAATTATGGAATCGGAAAGGAATACCAACGTAAACAAAAACGATCACGCCAAGGAAAAATGCAAAGCACCACCTTTTTGTAATTTTATTTACCTTATAACACAACTATAGCTAGAGTAGAGAACACAGACCCTATTTCCTGCTTTAAAAGATTATATGGCAATTAAAACCATTTAATGATACTAATACTAACATACAAAATAACAACTGACCCCCCCCCCCAACCACAATTTCCCACTCATAGTATATCCAACAAAATAATAATAAGAAACATTCAAGGAAAATACGTGACACATGAGTGTAAATATGATATAAATAAATAAATAAATAAATAAATAAATAAATAAATAAATAAATAAATAAATAAATAAATCGAAAGCTTCCGATGCGGCCTCGGCGAACTTGATGCAACAGTCCATGACAAAGGCGGCGCGGGGCAATGCGCGTGCCGCACAGCATTCCGGGGGGGGGGGGGGGGCTGGTCCGGCCCACCCGCTTGAAGCGCGGCGGAAACAGCTGCGCTGCGGCGCCTACACTATCGTGGACCCAATCTATGCAAACTGGATCAGTCGAGGCCGATTTAGAAGGAATAATAATTATAATATTAAAAACGTACATTTTGTACATTTTAGCCCACATTCACGACCCCCCCCCCCCTGACTCTAAATTAAAAGAAAACTTTAACGATGTTCATAGTGTAATATAATAACCAAAGCTGCATAGGGAAAGGCCACATGCACAGTAGTTAAATCAGCGTATGACGCTCGGTTAGAGAGTGGGAAAATGGGTGGTCACCCTTGGACTCCTTAGGGAGCAAGGGATTATTAGGTTACTAACAATTAATCAAAAGTTTCTCATTAAAACATAACCACCTTCATTACCACTTTCACCTGTCCCTATAATTTAGCAATAGCCCAAGAATTACAGCCGACCACAAACAAATAAATAAGCTCGCAATACGATTGGTCCTTGCACGCAGCAACCCGCCAAGAGAAAAAATTTAGAACCCCCCCCCCCCGCCCCAACCTAAAATTTAGACCTAACATCCCTTTCACAAATAAACCGTTTGATAGAAATTTTCAGTTCAGATAGTAGTCTTGGATTCGAGTCTAATCTATTTTAATTTTTGAAATCCGATCTTATGTGCCTGACCATATTTTGCATTTTTTGCAGAAGTTGCCTTGGCCGCCGTAATGTTCTGCACGATGCATGAATCTGCAGAAGCTGTGGTAAGTTGATATCAGTTAGATGTATAGGAATTCATTCATTCATACATTCATTCATTCTTTCACATCATTCATGTATTCATTATTTTATTCATTCTTTTATTAATTCATTGTTAATTCATATGCTTCATTCATTCATTTATTCATTCATATGCTTCATTCATTCATCTATTCATTCATATTCTTCATTTATACATTCATATAATTCATCCATATCCTAAAATAACCTTGATTAAACATTTAAAATGATATTTTCTAATTTGTCAATTAAATTTAGCATTCTTTAAAATATTCACTAAAATGTGTTTAAATTTCTACTTCAAATCTAGAAGTACAGCATTTTCTGGCATTGTCTTCATACATTGCATATTTCATTATGATAATTTATAAAGTCTGACGCCATATGGTCAATTCCATTTGTGCGCACCATCAAACTTTATAACCGGTGATATTTTGACGGTGATAGGTCACAAGATTCATCTCGATCTATTTTTACATCTACACGTATCTCAGTGTTCTACTATTATTGATGGGTGTCTATTTGTAATAGCCTTTTTTTTCTTTCTAAATATTCCGGCTTCAACACTATTTTTTATGAATAAAAAATCACAAGCAACACATTTATTGTCAGTTCATATTTCCACTTTTATACAGTTTTAGTACGAGACTTTCTGGTGGCTAAAAACAATTCTTAACGTAGACGAAAACTTAAAATCTGAGTTGAGAAATAAATTTTGAGATAAAACCTAGTAGTAGTACTGCAATTATTGGTACTACTACTACTACTACTACTACTACTACTACTACTACTACTACTACTACTACTACTACTACTACTACTACTACTACTATACTACTACTACTACTACTACTATCTACTACTACTACACTATACTACTACTACTATACTACTACTACTACTACTACTACTACTATACTACTACTACTACTACTACTACTACTACTACTACTACTACTACTACTATCTACTACTACTATACTACTACTACTACTACTACTACTACTACTACTACTACTACTAATACTACTACTACTACTACTATACTACTACTACTACTACTACTACTACTACTACTACTACTACTACTACTACTACTACTACTACTACTACTACTACTACTACTACTACTACTACTACTACTATACTACTACTACTACTACTACTACTACTACTACTACTACTACTACTACTACTACTACTACTATACTACTACTACATACTATACTACTACTACTACCTACTACTCTACTACTACTACTACTACTACTACTACTACTACTACTACTACTACTACTACTACTACTATACTACTACTACTACTACTACTACTACTATACTACTACTACTACTACTACTACTACTACTACTACTACTACTACTACTACTACTACTACTACTACTACTTACTACTACTACTACTACTACTACTACTACTATACTACTATACTACTACTACTACTACTACTACTACTACTACTACTACTACTACTACTACTACTATACTACTACTACTACTACTACTACTACTACTACTACTACTACTACTACTACTACTACTACTACTACTACTACTACTACTACTACTACTACTACTACTACTACTACTAACTATACTACTATACTACTACTACTACTACTATACTACTACTACTACTACTACTACTACTACTACTACTACTACTACTACTACTACTACTATACTACTACAACTACTACTATACTACTACTACTACTACTCTACTACTACTATACTCTACTACTACTCTACTACTTTACACTACTACTACTACTACTACTACTACTACTACTACTACTACTACTACTACTACTACTACTACTACTACTACTACTACTACTACTACTACCAACACTACTACTACTACAGATCTATTTTCATAAATATTCAAAGTGATCAAACAAATGACGCCGATTTAGTGGTGCATTTGGTTGATATTTATGTCAATGAAAATTTTTAATTAACGTTACCAAGATTCCAGTACTATAGCGTTCGTTCATCTAGCTATAGATCACCCGACGATTGCCTGATGGAAATGTAGGGTCAAGGATTGCTTATTTTTCTCATTGAATCATTAATTATTGTTCAAGAGTATTATTAACTGACATGTTTGTCCCTATCCCACAAAGGTATTTAAATACATTTTGTAATTTTTTTATGATTCACGTGTGGTACTCCATTTTTCCTTAGTGAGTGTTATACGTTTGATACTGATTTGTACTTGTCTCTCTCAATAAATTCTGTTTGTCTGTTTGTAAACTATGAGAGAATCTTTAATCTCTTCTCTTCGTGTCCTTTTTATCCTGACAAAACAATTTCTTGAGACGTCCGGTCACATATGTTGATGGAAAAAAAAAATCAGTAAACAAATCATTCAATTGAAAATTAAGGAACCTTCCAAATGTTCCTCGAGTTAAGGGAATTAACTTAAATATTCCTTTAGGTAACGATTTATTGAAAATCCAGTACCTTTATTAAACACTCATAGAAAAAACAATCTCATATAGCTGCTCTGTACTACCTTTCAATATTTCAACGACAATTTCGGCGAAGAACCAAAAACACGGTTATATTAGGAAAAATAAAACTTTTACCAAACAATCAAGATTTTTTTTACAACTTTTTTTATCCACTAATATTGGACGAATTGAATAAATAAACGTCTGACAAAAGATCCACGGTTAGAATAACAACAATATAAATTGAAGCTTCCTGAAGGAACGTGCGGAAGGTCTCCCTAAAATTAATTTCCTGTTTATTGTTATCCTGTCTCTGGTTTGATTTTGTATTTGAATCGTTGAATACTTGGAAATAGTTTTGTTATGTGGAGGACAATGTTTTCTTAATATTTCTCCAGACGTGTGACTATTGCAGGGAAGTTGTTTGTATGGTAAGTATTTACCAAATAAGTACCTGCCTACGAACCAAATTCAACTGTTTCTGTCTAAATATATCATAATAAATTGCAAGAATGTCTCCGTTTATTATCATATCAGTATTACAATTAAAATGACTTACATCGTCCAGCTCTTTCCTTATACAAACATACAAAATACAATTATATATATATATATATATATATATATATATATATATATATATATATATATATATATATATATAATTACTAATCCAGTATTAGGGTGACATTTGGTCTTCTTAAACCTGGTTTTCACACAACTTTTGAATTAAGGCGACCAATATCGGTCGCCTTATTACAATTGATCATTCCCATCCTATCTTTAGACTTAGCAGTTAAAACTGTACCATTGTATACATTTCAGTTCGAAGTTTCTTCTCAGTTAGTTTTGCGAATTAATTATGAAAAGCTATTAACCAGTAATCTTTAGACATCTTGCTGAATTAGGATGACCATTGTGGAAACCCGTATAAGGGTGACCAAAGAAAAACTTTAAAAAATATCTTAAATTTAGCAATATGTCCTCTTGAAAAATGTCACACAAAGTGGGTGCACCCAAAAGCATTGTTTGAAATAATTGTCTTCTGTCACAAATACACAGTCTCTTGCAATTAAAGTTCGAACCTAAAAAAGTACTTCTTAAAACGGTTTTGCTATTTTTAGCACTGACCGGATTTTGTTCCGAGTTGCGATTTGGAATCTAGGCAGCCCTACATGAGATGTGCCCAGATTGGCAGTTACCCGTTTTGTTATTAATCTTTTTTCTTATATGATTTTTACCGTATTTTAGACTTCTGTAAAGTCTTTAATTGATACATGTAACATATCTAAGAAGAAATCAAACACTGCTGCTCACTGACGGAAAACTAAAACTAGATAAAATGATGATTCCGTATTTCGTGGTTTTTTGACTGTTGAGCTCGCATGGGACTGGGACCTCGGTGGCAAAGACTAAAGAAAGTGAAAGTAGAAAATTCCTGTTGTTTTGATTTTTGTCGTGCAACGCGGTTCTGTAACTGTAACCATGATTTGCCATACCTATGCCAAGAAAATGCTTCAAGCATCTCTTGAACTACAAAAAGGTATTTAAACAGGTAAGTTTACAATAGTTATGATCTCAATACCATTTTACTAGAGTCTGTCTAGTGTGTCGAGATAGAACTTAGAACTCTCCAGAGCACTCTACATTCTATCATATATTATATAGAAGTCTAGACGTGTCGGCGTCTATAGTATAGTTATAGACTGGGCTCTATTAGACTAGATTCAAGTCACTGCCTTCTTCTTTTTCTTCTTCCTCTTCCTCTTCCTCTTCTTCTTCTTCTTCTTCTTCTTCTTCTTCTTCTTCTTCTTCTTCTTCTTCTTCTTCTTCTTCTTCTTCTTCTTCTTCTTCTTCTTCAAACATTTACATAAACTAAACTCTAAGTTAGCTATCTGTGTGACACTCAATTCTGACTGAATCACATTCATTCATTACTTCACTTTACTCATTTATTGTCTATAGAGTTGATGTCCCTGTTGCAACTACTTGTTGACAGGGTTGCGTTAGGGCACTATTGACTATAATAAGGTCCCAGTGAGTTTGTTGTGGTTGGGACAGAGACAAGTTATAGAAACCTGGTCCTGAGAGCAAAGTAGCTCGAAGGAGCTCAAGGCGCATCATAAAATCTTAGTAACTAATCTCTAGGTGAAAACTGCAAAAGTTGGTCGGATTTTAACAAAAGTTGGTAACATTTTGGTTCGGTTAGAACCTTCTGGCCGTGAAAGGGTTAGCAAACTGTGAAACTACCTGAATAAGCTGAAGATCTTGCCAGAGATTTTTTTTTATTTTTGGATGTCGCATTTAAATGGTCAACACCATTGGCCATGGGCGTGAAAATAAAATATGAATTGAGTCATGAAACAAAGAATAATCAAAAGGCTTATACCCTGATAATTTTTTCTCGCCCACTGGCTTAAACTAAGAGTTACATATTATTATGGTTGCACTTAGGTTTTGTTACAAACAGGCCGGCTCTTCTATCTACTCGTGTAAGCGGACATGATTGTTACTTGGATTTTGTTAAGATTAAGACTGAGGTGGTGACGATATCTTTACAATCCAAGTATTTAGAAACATGGTGACATTTGAAGAACTGGCAAATACATTAGATCAGAGTCTCACAAGTCTCACCAAGGAAGTATACCAATCTATCACTCCTTTTCTTCTTCCTCACCTGTTATCTAACATTTGCACCTCTTTACTTGTTAGTATTGGTGCGTGAAAGCCCGTAACAATCATTTCCATTCAAATTTTTCTCAGATACACAAGCTTTCACCTCAACACCTTTTGCCCCATATGATGTAAATCCCGACGACCCATTTGATGTAAGCATTTTTGTTCAACTCAGTCCAAAAAAATATTTCTCTTGTTTTTATTGGTTTGGTCTTGACCTCCTTCACTGTAGGCTACAAAGCACCCACCTGCACATTTTTATAATTCAATTTGTCTATTTGATCAATTGCCATTGTGGTCATTCTTTATATTTACGTATAATCTGTTTTCACAGATTTCTTAATCTTAATTGTTCAATAAATTCAATGATGAAAAATATGAATAATGTAAAGTGGATGAAAATTTGAGCCATCAACAATCAAATTTTACGTGACTTGAATTAATTATGACACAAGACCATATATATTTATCAAGTAGCTTCTACACTTTTTATTTTTAATTCCTATCTGTCCATAGACCATTGAAGATGAGGACACTTTCATGGATGATTGTGATGATGATGAGGAGGAGGATCTTGACCGAGATGTGAGTGCAATTATCGGCTGTCCATTTAACATAGGTTCTACTTTTAAAAAGTTAATTGAGTTTTTATAGAGCACATCCACTAAACATGCTCAAAGCGCTTTACAAGGTGTCCCTGGTCAACAGCAACATTTAACAGTTAGGACGAGACATGACGCCTGTCAGACGATGATCCAATTTTTTTCGGACAGAGACAACGCTGTTAACGGCCAGGTACTCATTTTACACGTGAGTACAGTGAGAGAATGTGAGTAAAGAGCCGCTTCCAAGGACTCAACTATGCGCCGAGCGAGGCTTGGACCTACTGATCAGAAAGCGAGTGTCATACCACTTGGCCGCACCTATAGAACAAAGGATCTACTTAAGATTGTACATTATGTGTGTGTTCTATGTCTACAAAAATAATGCTCTGTTGTCGGCTTAAGATGAAACTTTTTTTCTTTTTTTTTAAATTTATGTTTATAGTGCAGTGTTTTCAAATTGCTCAGAATTTTATGAATTAAATAATTTAGTGAATATTTGACGCAAGTGTTGATGAATAAGTGACTGAGATGGGTGTTTTAATATCATCTGTGTGCATCTGCTAATTTGAATGATTGAGAATATTATGTATTTTTCACTGATCTTAATCTCTATATTATATTTTCTGCAGTATGTGCCAGAACCTGAAAGTGATGACAATGAGTCCGAACATGCCAAAATAATCAAAGAAAAAGAGGCAAATGATAAAATAAATAAATAAATTGAGATTTTTATATAGGGCACTATCCACTTAATGTGCTCAAAGAGCTTTATAAGGGGTTCCTGGCCAAGAGAACAGTTAACATTTAGGACGGTACATAACGCCTGTTAGGCGAATTTACATTTTTTTGGAGAGACAACGCTGTTAATGGTCAGGTACTCATTTTACACCCGAGTACGGCGAGAGAATGTGAGTAAAGAGTCTTTTCCAAAGACTCAACTATGCGCCGAGCCATGCTTGAACCCAGGAACTTCTGAACCGATAGCGAGTGTCATACCACTAGACCACATAGCCACACTAAACTAAATGATGATTCTTATCCTTTGTCACTTAGTCAATTTATAGGTGTGAGTATTAATTCATTCAATTCTGTATATTGGCAACTTATAGATATGGTAATATATTTAGCAGAGATGGTTTCAATCAATGGCAAAAACGGATGTTGGAAACAAATTGAAATGAAAGCTTTTCTTTTTCATAGCATAAATTAGGGTCTAATAAAGTACTAATAGTGGGAAAGATATTGAAAGGTTAAATATTATTTGTGGGAGAAAGTTCAAGAAGATTACCTATGTCTCATTGTATATGATAATATGCATTTGACACCTGTTTATCATTATTCTCATTATGCCTCATCGTTCTTCTGTGTATCATGTTGATTGTACATACATTCATGAAGTCACACAATAAGTTCTCTTTCGATTTCCTCTGAAGTGATTAGACTAGGTACCACAGGAGATGCATTATTAGTGGCAAAAAAAAAAACAAAACGACCACTCATTGAGCCAGTACCCGCTCGAGCTGATAGTGTCCAGATTCGTCCAATCCTTGAAATGTTTTTATTATTGTGGTTTTTCTCTCAGTAAATTTCATCAAAATATATATTACTATTGAGGTGTGTTTCATTTTTTTTATAAAATACATTTTGTGAAAGTTCTGAAATATTGCTCTTGTGTAGAATAGATTTTCAATGTCCGAAAAGTTTCTTTCGTGTATCATTTCTTTTAAAAATATGAACACATTTTCAGGTTTTCAAAGTTGCTCATGATTTTTGAAATAGATCTACTTAAAATTCGTCACTTTGTGAAAACAAAAACGTCTCTTGTGGTTCCTAATTAGATATATTTTTCCATCATATTGGGATCAATCTGCCTTTGTTTATTCCTTTATTTTTATATATGTATTACACACATGTCATCACTTTCAATACATTTTTATATATGTATTACATACATGTCATCACTCAATACATTTTTATATATGTATTACACACATGTCATCACTTTCAATACATTTTTATATATGTATTACACACATGTCATCACTTTCAATACATTTTTATATATGTATTACACACATGTCATCACTTTCAATACATTTTTATATATGTATTACACACATGTCATCACTTTCAATACATTTTTATATATGTATTACACACATGTCATCACTTTCAATACATTTTTATATATGTATTACACACATGTCATCACTTTCAATACATTTTTATATATGTATTACACACATGTCATCACTTTCAATACATTTTTATATATGTATTACACACATGTCATCACTTTCCATACATTTTTATATATGTATTACACACATGTCATCACTTTCAATACATTTTTATATATGTATTACATACATGTCATCACTTTCAATACATTTTTATATATGTATTACATACATGTCATCACTTTCAATACATTTTTATATATGTATTACACACATGTCATCACTTTCAATACATTTTTATATATGTATTACACACATGTCATCACTTTCAATACATTTTTATATATGTATTACATACATGTCATCACTTTCAATACATTTTTATATATGTATTACACACATGTCATCACTTTCAATACCTTTTTATATATGTATTACACACATGTCATCACTTTCAATACATTTTTATATATGTATTACATACATGTCATCACTTTCAATACATTTTTATATATGTATTACACACATGTCATCACTTTCAATACATTTTTATATATGTATTACATTCATGTCATCACTTTCAATACATTTTTATATATGTATTACACACATGTCATCACTTTCAATACATTTTTATATATGTATTACATACATGTCATCACTTTCAATACATTTTTATATATCTATTACATACATGTCATCACTTTCAATACATTTCTATATATGTATTACATACATGTCATCACTTTCAATACATTTTTATATATGTATTACATACATGTCATCACTTTCAATACATTTTTATATATGTATTACACACAGGTCATCACTTTCAATACATTTTTATATATGTATTACATACATGTCATCACTTTCAATACATTTTTATATATGTATTACACACATGTCATCACTTTCAATACATTTTTATATATGTATTACATACATGTCATCACTCAATACATTTTTCTGAGAATAAATAATATATTTATATTGTTTTTGTTTTGTAGCTTTCTTGAAACTTGGATGGTACTTGTGTGGGTACAGATTCCTCAACAGAGAGTATGCAGAAATTTATTCACTGTGGTTTTCCTCCCATAGTGGCAGGGAGGTACTTACTGTGTCTTCTATCTCTCTCTCTCTCTCTCTCTCTCTCTCTCTCTCTCCCCCTTCCCTCCCCCCCCCCATCCATATCTGTTTTTTCAACATGCTTTCTGTTGGTGTTGTCTGTGCCAACATGTAACAGGCTACTAAAGCAGTCTGGAGTTGTTAAGACCCCAATATTTTGAACGTGCACTGCTGCTCTTCATCCCGCACCACATTCAATCCGCAGGCTGGTGTTTTTTCCTTTATGTCTTCCCTTACATGCTCAGCGGAACATTGACTTTGACGTGACCATGTACTAATTTTATGTGTTTAAGATATGACCATATTTTTGTCATACCTGTAAATTTCTTTCCATTCTCGTCAGGGCTAAACATGTCCTCCACGTAGTCCCAATATTTGGATGTAACTCCTTTTGTACAAAACCTTTTCATAACTGTGTACTTCTCTTTCTAGATGAGTAGAATAACAAGTCTTGACGCAGCTCTTGTATCATCAATATTATAATATATACAAATTGATAAAGGTATCAAAACAAAGTTTCGTTTTGATCTTTTCGTTTATTATTTAAGCATAGACACGGTATTTTTTCACAAAGAGGCGTCAACTGTGAGTGATCATTCGTATGTTTATTCTTTTTATAACTTCGGTTACGCTGTTTTGTCATCTTTCTTATTGACGTTGTGAACCATGGCAGGCTGTTTTTATTTTGACACATTTTATGCGGTACATGTTTACTCGTTCCTCTGTCTATAAATGTTGTAATTTTTGTAGGAATATCTAAAACCTCTTTAGCTGTTTAATTATTTCATTTCCCAGATTTTCCAGTTTGCTTTTACGAAGAGAGGAATTTTTCTCTGTTTCTGCACATTCATTTTTCGGATTCAAGTCAATCTTTATGATAACTACATCATGGATTGAGATCATGTGATGGTTGTTTTGATTGTCTTGATTGTTTATAAGATTGGGCTTACTGGTGATCATTAAATCTAACGTGTTCCATATTTGAGTTTGTTCCTTTATGAGCTTAGTAAGCGCATTGCCCTCTAGAATCATTGTTTAGCTGTGCAAACTGGGTTTTTCCTTTTTAATGTGTTAGATTTCCAGTCACAACCTGGGAAGTTCATATCTCCTCCTATTATGAAGATGACATTGGTGATGGTGTTTATTTTCATCATACAATTTTTGAATAGCCTCAAGCTTTCTTCGTTGCCCAAATTGGCTTGATAGTATGAACATATATAAAGTGTTCTGGAACCTTCAATTTCAATCTTTAACTTCAATTTTGACCCTTATCATCTCACACATTTGATCCAGTTCTGGAATTACAAGGTTATATTATTCTCCTGTCTGATAGCAATAAAAATAACCCCCAACATTAAGGTTGCGGTCTTTGTGGTATATGCTGAAGTTTGATGGGAAACATTCATTGTCCTGAATAGACGAATCCAACAATGATTCAAGTGTCAATGATAATATTATCTGGTTTCTCATTGTGTATAATGTTAATAAATGGTGTATGTTTATTTTTAGTTTATTGGCAGTTAATGTTAATTACATTGAGATATTTTTCTTAGTATTTTTCGTTTATTTTTAACACTCTTATACTGCTGATAACAGAACTGGGAAATTGTTTACTTATGTGTGTCCATTGCTTTAATATAAATTGTCGACAAGTTCTCGTGAGTGTAAATCTCCACTATTTATATGTGTTGATTCAGTTATGCGAGTTGTATTATCGATGTAATTATTTACTGTGTCAACAATAGACACATCAATCCGTGTCTTCTCAATGTTCTCAATTTTTACAATGGTCTGTCCTAGTGCATGGTTGCAATAATCCTTTGTTTTCTCGTACATCATCTTG
>NC_088367.1:57072254-57102254 GCF_034508935.2 Berghia stephanieae | reverse complement strand
TGACATAATACGAATATGTTTATTTTTAAATTCAGATTTAAAACACATAAGTGATTCTAGTATTGCTTTAATTTCCAAATAGTTAATGTGTCTATTTTTGTCCTCCAAGGACCAATGACCTCCTGTACTGATATTCCAATTTTTACAGCCCCAGCCTATGCAACTCGCATCTGTGAATAGAATCGCTGTTGGTTTTGATTGTGTAATATCATTATACATAGTTTCAACATTTTTGATCCACCAATGCAGTTCTAATTTTGCGTTCTTTGACAAACCCATGGTCGCATCAAAATTACCAGTATTTAGTTTCAACGTATTATCCTTTTCTGTTTCTAATTCAACGGTCCAAATTTTGTTGTTGGAAAACTAGCTACCATTTTCCCTACATCAATTGCGATATCTCATATTATAACTGGATAATCCGTCTTTAGTAGTCCCAAGCAGGTTTCCAACAAACTCTTCTTTCTATCCTCTGTGAGACATACTGTCATACTTTGAGAATCTATGACCACCCCATGGTATTGAATTTTTTGCGTTGGAACCAGTATAGACTTATCAGGATGAACCACAAAACCTGCTTTTAAAAAGGTAGATAGAGTAAGACACACGTTCTTTAAACAATCAAATTTTGTCGCTGCTACAAGCAAAGAATCATCAATAAAGTATGCAGATAAAAAACCCTGCCTTCTCAAAGATGAAAAAGTTGGTTTTAAGAGTCTGGTAAAAACCCTTGGAGCCATGGCCAAACCATTAGATAAAGCGTTAAATTCATACAGCTGACCTTTCCATATAAATCTCATGTATTTCCTATAGCTCTCATGAATGCTGACAGAAAAATACGCGTCTTTTAAATCAACAGATGCCATGAAAGCATCTTTCGTAATCAAGTTAAGTGCAGATTCTAAAGTTTCCATTTTAAGTTTCTTATATGTAACGACAGTATTTAAAGGCTTTAAATTCAGAATCATTCTAAAAGAACCATCCTTTTTCTTTCTTGTAAATAGGCTAGAAATTACTTCACCTACTGCATGATCACATTTAAAAATTATTTCTTTTTCTAATAGCTTTTTAACTTCCAAATCTATAATGCTACATTCTTCTCTATTCCACTTCATGGAGGCATAATATGGTCTAGAATAACTATGCAAATCTAGAAGTCTACAATCAAACTCCACCAACACTCCTTGAACATATTGTAAAATTAATTTGTTGAATGTTAACTTTTCCCAATATTTTACAAATAAAGATATTTGTCCTACTTTAAAATTATTAATTTTTGATTTCAAATATGATTGAACTTCAGGTAAAATTTCTATCCAGTCACTCACCAAACGTATTGTTTGTAATTGTTCTTCCATTTCTGTAGGTGGCCTTTCTTGTTCTGTACAAACTTGGGTTTTGGTTGCCACTTTGGACGGGGAAAGGCACCTCGCTTGCTTTGCCCTAAAAAAGGTTTCGTCGCACTAGCAAATCTTGTACTTGTATTCTCTTTAAATTTTTTTCTGGGTTGAAGGTGATGTTCAATTTGTCCAGTTCTTTCATTTCTTTAGTTTTGTTTGGCAAATTGTCTTCAAACAATAAAGGCTCCACTGGCAAATTGTCATCCTCGCACAATCTATGCAACAATTTATTAATAAAGGGTTTAGATAATTTCTCCTTTTAGCTGACAACTCCCTGGTTGCATGTCCCAGTAGAGCCAATGCATCCGTGCAGTCTCTTTTCAGTGACTCAGCACCATTCCCGTTAAGCAGCAAGTTTGTTGTTGTTGTTATTGCTGTTGCCGCCTTGACTACACTCCTTTGGATCTTAACTAAACTCAGATCTGCTTTAATTGCCTTATTAGGTAAGTGTTTCCAAATTTCTTTATTAACTGTTGGCACCATCAAATTGTCACAATTTTCTGGTCTAAGATGAGCTTCCAATCTCTTTTTCAAGTCTTGAAGGAAGCTAGAAAACTGAAAGATGTAGATGAGTTCAAGAACGTGTACATTAAGACTCTACCCCTTTAGAAAGGCAGGAAATGAAGCATCTGATCGAGTTGAGGAACAAAAAGCGAGAGGAAACATTTCTCTCCTGATTAAATCATCTTGATCTAAATTCTAGAAATATTTAGGCAGTGACAATATTACTAGAGTGGGAGGAAAGTGTTATTAGGTTGTCCAATAGCATTTTCAATTCAAGGATGGCGACAGATAGCAAGATATTAGACAAAAAAGCCCCTGGTGCGAGGAAAGGACCTGGCGCCAAAATTGGCCCAGGAATGAAAACAAGGGAAAAGGCAAGGACAAAAACTCAGTGCCACAAGCAAACACATGCAAAGTTTGCCTCACAGATTTCATTGAGGATGATGATCAGCATCTGTTATGTGAGAGATGTGATTCGCATGTCTGCAGACATCACCGGTGCTGAGTATGGCATTCTACAGAAGTCATCCCATCTACATTTGTTCTGTGAGGATTGCGAGAATCCAGCCATGTCAGCAATCAGAGCAGAGCAGCTGATTGAAGGGAAGTGTCTTGAACTTTTGTCTGATTTTAGACAGACGATTTTAGATGATGTGAAGAAGGAAATTTCTAGTTTGAAAGCTGACTTTGAGAAGTTGAAGAAAGCTCAGACAGAGGCAGTAGGAAATAAGGCAAAGGGAATTTCAGAGAAGGAGAGGGAGGATTTGGCAAGCAAAGCTAGTTCTGCAACTACTCGGGAGATGACTGACCGTATTCGTAGGGAATCAAACTTGGTGTTTTTTGGGGTCCCAGAAAGTCAGGCTGCAGAGCTGGAGGAGAGGATTTCTGCTGACACTGAATATGTGAAAGACCTGTGTAGTCGCCAGTTGGGGCAGTCAGTGGAAGTTGTGATATGCAAGAGACTTAGACCAAAGGATGGCAAAATTGCAACCAGACCCATGTTAGTCACTGTCAAGGACAAAACGCAGGTTAATAGAGTCGTGAAGGAAGCTAGAAAACTGAAAGATGTAGATGAGTTCAAGAACGTGTACATTAAGAAAGACTCTACCCCTTTAGACAGGCAGGAAATGAAGCATCTGATCGAGTTGAGGAACAAAAAGCGAGAGGAAACCAAGCGTCAGTGGGGGAGGGGGGGGGGGGCGACGAAAATTGGATAGTGAGATATGGGAGACTTGTCAATGCCAACAGAAAGCAAAACAAAGGACTAATAGCAGACAAGTCGGGGGTGACCGAAGATTTCCCTCCGGTGGAAGCAAAGTAGGCAATAAGCCGAAAGACAGTGTAAATATCATAAAAACAGTGTACATACTGTCTCTAGTCATAAAAACAGTGTAAATAGTGTATCAAGTCATAAATCCAGTGTACATAGCGTCTCCAGTCATAAAAACAGTGTACATAGTGTCTCTAGTCATAAAAACAGTGTACATAGTGTCTCTAGTCATAAAAACAGTGTACATAGTGTCTCCAGTCATAAAAACAGTGTACATAGTGTCTCTAGTCATAAAAACAGTACCTGTACATAATGGACCTTTAAAATGCTTTTACACAAATGCAGACTCTGTAATGAATAAAAGGAGTGAACTTTTAAGTGTGATAGCGCATGAAGGTGTAGACGTTGTGTGTATTACAGAGACATTGCCAAATAATCACAGTGGAAGGATTGAACCAGTTAAACTGCAGCTACAGGGCTATGATTGTTTTCACAATATGGGTCAGGACCAGTGCCGTAGGGGTGTTGCGGTGTGGGTAAAAAAAAAGTCATGGTGCTCAACCTGTGAAGCTGGATAGCAAGAATCAAACAGCACAAGAGTCAGTGTGGTGTGAGATTTATCTCAAGTCAAAAGATAGCCTTTTAGTGGGCACAGTGTATAGGTCTCCCAGTAGTTCAAAAGAACATGATGTTCTAGTAAATGAGCTTTTAGTCAAATTGTCAGTGGGCAGGTCTCATGTCTTGGTAGTTGGCGACTTCAACCATCCAGCACTGAAATGGATTGATGAAATTTCTCCCAAAGACTGTGATCAGCCATCGTCAAAGTTTATGGAAGCGGTTAGGGACAGCTTTCTTGTTCAGCATGTGAAAACGCCGACACATTTTCCAAATGAACAGACCCCAAATGTTCTTGACTTAGTGTTCACCAGTGAGCAAGACATGATTGAGACAGTTAGACATAGTGCAACATTAGGCAAAAGCCATCATCAGATTTTACTGTTTGTCTTGAAATGTTATACAGAGAGGAAGGCGCAGCTTGGGAATCGTTTTAATTATACAAAAGGTGACTATAACATGCTTAGGGACTTTGTGCAATCTCTTTACATTTCTGACAAAATTAGAGACGTGGACGTAACAGTTGCTTGGAATACAGTCAAGAAGGAGGTTATGTCTGTTATTGAGGTTTGCGTGCCTAAGATGAAGATTGGTGTTGCTCGGTCCAGACCACAGTGGATGAACAGTGATGTGACTGCTAAAATTCAGAAAAAGAAGCACACTTATCAAAAGTATATGCAGTCAAGAGATGGCAAGGACTACCTGCTATACACTAGTGCTAGGAACCAGGCTAAAAGTTCTTGTAGGTCCGCAGTTAGGAACTTGGAAAAGAATATTGCTCAGAACGCAAAGAAAAAACCCTAAGCATTTTTTGCTTACGCCAGGACAAAAACTAGAACACAAGAGGGAGTGGCTGACTTAAAGGATGGAGAAAGAAAAGTGTCATCTGATAAAGAAAGGAAAGGCAAACGTACTAAACTCCTTTTTTAGAAGTGTTTTCACAAATGAGGACCTTAGTGATGTACCAGAATGTGAGATGAAAGACACTGGCATTAAACTGGAGAGTATAGCTATAGACAGTGAAGATGTTCGAAAGCGACTTCTTTCCTTGAATCCAAACAAGTCGCCAGGTCCGGATGGTTTCCACCCTAGGGTACTAAAGGAACTAGCTGTTCAGCTTGCTGGCCCTCTGGCTCTCGTGTTTGAGAAATCATTGAGGGAAGGTGTTCATTCATTCAGACTGGAAAGAAGCGCAGGTCACGACCCTGTTTAAGAAAGGAGAAAAGAGTTCACCAGGAAATTATCGGCCTGTCAGCCTTACAAGTGTGATATGCAAAGTTATGGAAGGAATTGTTAGAGACAGTCTGATTGACCATCTGACCTCAAATGAACTGTTATCTGGTTGCCAACATGGATTTGTGTCTGGGCGTTTATGTGTAACCAACTTGTTAGCTACCCTAGAAGAATGGACATCTCTATTAGACAGTGGGTCTTCCGTAGACATCATTTACCTAGATTTTTCAAAGGCATTTGACTCTGTCCCGCATGAGCGCGTAAAGGTCAAACTGAGGGCACTTGGAGTTCAAGGTGAAGTACTTGCATGGATTGTTAATTTTCTTACGGGCAGGCGTCAACGAGTTTGTGTTAACGAACAGTTGTCTGATTGGGCGTGTGTAAGGAGTGGGGTGCCACAAGGCAGTGTGCTTGGACCATCACTTTTCGTAGCATTCATCAATGATTTACCAGAGACTGTATCAGGCTTGTGTTCTATGTATGCAGATGATACGAAAGTGTATGGTGAGGCTGACAGTGAGGTTGATATAAAGAGACTTCAGAGTGATCTTGATAGTTTGGTCGATTGGGCTGATACTTGGCAGCTAAAGTTTAATGCCGACAAATGCAAAGTGCTCCATTTAGGCGACAAAAACCAGAAAGCAACCTACAACATGAGAAAACATAGGAGTGAGGAGATAATTGATTTACAAGAGACAACATCGGAGAAGATCTGGGCGTTCATATGGACCCAGAGCGCAAGTTTTCACAGCATTTGGAAAGGCAGGTCAACAAAGCTAACAGAATGCTTGGACTGATAAGATCTTTCGACTATCTTGACTGTGACACTATGAAGTTAATGTTTGCAGCTTTGGTCCGACCACGTTTGGAGTTCGGAAACTGTGTATGGGCACCTTATCTTGAAAAGGATAAGAAGCTTATAGAGAGTGTGCTTAGGCGAGCAACAAAGGTCGTTGGTGGACTCAAGGACTTGAGTTATGAACAGCGCCTGAAAAGAGTAGGACTGCCAAGTATGTTCTATCGGCGTTTGAGAGGTGATATGATTGAGACCTATAAGTTCACACATTGCTTGAACACGACTCAGGATAGGCTGTTCACAGTAGACAAAAAATCAGTCACCAGGGGCCACTCATATAAACTTCTGAAACCCAGAGTTAAAACCTCCCTTCGACAGAACTTTTTTACACAGAGAGTAATTGAACGTTGGAACGCATTGCCAGCAAATGTAGTTGAAGCGCCGAGTGTCAATGCTTTCAAGAATAGATTAGATGCTGTGATGGAAAGTTATGTGCATAGTGTAGAAGTGCCTCCCACCCAAAATAGCTATGATCAAAAGATCAGTAGAGAAAGTGTAGTGTGGGCTAGCCCCTGATTACAAGATCAGGTAGGGAAATGCATTAGATCAGTTGTGAACAAGACATTCAGTGACTGGAAAGACTCGGCGACAGGCCAGTGGCCTAAACAAGCGACGTCGATACCTTCTATTCAACATTTCGGGATTGAGTTTGGTTGAAAACCGGCCTTTCACCACCTTTGCAAGGTCACTTCTCACCTTCCCTCCAAATTTTTCTTCCTCATTGAATTCATCCTACATACTCCTCAAAAAACTATCACCCTCATCATTGTTCTCCTCACTCCTAATCGTATCTCGATTACTACACAAAAAAATCCTCTTCTTTTTTCTCCAAGTTTGATTCGCCTTCGCCACCGTTATCAACGTCATCACTATTACTGTCATCACTCCAGTATTTGTTGTCGTGACCCAGTTTTATTCTTTTATCCTTCGTCTTCTTCTCTCCATCCACATTCTTACGCTTCATCACAAGCTCCGTAAGCGAGTCAAACCGTGCTTCCTACTTCCTACCTGTTTGTTCAACTCGCTCAGCATCGCCGCCAGACGCGGCAAGCTGTCACTGTCACTTGGTTACGTCACTACGTCGTGTGTGGCGAATGTGTCAATGGCTAGGACTTCATAATATCTCTCTATAGATGTCGCTGGTCAATGGTGACCTTTTCTTTCTCCATTTTTCAAATGATCATTTTTCTGGACAAAAAATGAGAGAGATAATAACAAACATCGTGAATCTTATCATGCACCAAGTTTGATAATAAAACGACATAATGTTTTATATATTTTATCGGGTGAAAACAGAAAAAAAAAACCTTGACATTCATTTTTCATGTTGACCCCAAAGAAATTAGAAGGAGAACAAGAATGATAAGCAAAAGAGTTCCAACTCTCTATCGTCTATTAAAAAATCCGCCCGGCGCATGCCAACTTGACAGGCTGGCTGAGACATCCCGTAAGGGCAAGATTTTTGGTATCCATGCACCGCGTCCATCGCAACAATGGTTCTCAACACCAAGTCAATCGCGTACCAGGCGGTTTGTTTTCGTCACAGTTATACACATTTGTTTGTAAACATTGACAAAGAGTTTAACAAATATATAATGAACTGAATAAAAGACTATCAGAATGTGTGGAGGGAGAACAAAAATTCTTTTTTAATCTCGCATGGCGAACTAGACTATCGACTATCGATGTTCAAAACGGATTGTAAAGTCAGCATTGTTTAGCTTGGTGTAATTTCTTGTGTTCTTTTTATTGGAAGTTTGCGAGTTTGTTTAACAACAGGCTGTTTGTGAATTGGATGTGTTGGAAAAATAGATGGTATGGCTGTGTTCAATAAAACTTTTCTTGTTTTGGACTGATCATGATCTTTGGGAAGAAAATGATCACTGCAAATCCGAGAATGTGAGGTGGGATACCAGGGCATCCCATCTGATCCTTGTCTGATTACAATATTAATCCATTTGCTCAATCTTTCTGGGTCAGAGAAGGGAAAGCTGTATGGAACAAAATTATGCATCAACATTTTATGTAGTGCCCACCTTCCAATCTTGCATATTAATTCATCATCCTCTCGATATAACATGATAGACTTTTTCAATGTTTAACAAATTAAATTATTGCCCTAATGTCTTCCCATCCGGTTGTCGTTCGGTAATGGGTCACTATAGGGCTATAATAATTGATTACTGGCCTTTTCTAATCAACACAAAATTTCTTAACAGTGTTTCTCATGAAGTCAGTAAAGAGAAGGCGCAATGGGCTAATCATCTGCTTGTCTGATTTTTCCGGATTCAGAGATTTTTTACAGCCATGTAGGCCGATTTATCCTTTTTGAGTGTGAAAAATATGAGTCCCCAACACTATTTTAATGGGAATAATGAGCTCAGATAAACAAGAAGCAAACAAGCAAACTAGAATACAAAAAAAAATGCATAAAAAGTCTCAAAAGCCATTTTAAAGTTTTTCGTGAATAACTATTCAACATCTTTCTTTTCATATTAAATTCTGGTAGCAAATTAATTTATTTTTGTCATTGTGAAGTGAGGGATTTTGAAAAAAAAATAGATCAGTGAAACGAGAGAGAGAGAGAGAGAAGAAGAAGAAGAAGAAGAAGAAGAAGAAGAAGAAGAAGGAGAGAGAAGAGGGAGAGATAGATAGATAGATAGATAGATAGAGAGAGAGAGAGAGAGAAGAAGGAAAGAGATGAGGGAGATATATATATATATATATATATATATATATATATATATATATATATATATAGAGAGAGAGAGAGAGAGAGAGAGAGAGAGAGAGAGAGAGAGAGAGAGAGAGAAGAAAGGGTGAGTTATAAATTTCCAAGAACAGCAATAAATTTTTCTTCCAAACTAAAATTGTTCTATATCTAGCGAACACACACAACTATTCTTACATTCAACTCATACTTAGATATATATTCCATAATAATACACAGCCGAGCACACACTCACTTGATGTGGCTCTTCTTTTCTTAGAATCATTAATATTTTTGACGACAGCTAACTGAATTGAGAATTGTTATTTACTGCGGTCAGGAAAATAGGGAAATACTGATTTTATAACAAATGAAATAAATCCGAAATTTGCTAACCTGTAGAAACTCCGTTCGATGTCACACGATCGCCGATGTTTGCAACCAAAAACAACACACGTATAGCCCATGTTGGATCACGTCTCTATATGGGCAGTTAGTAGTGATGTATGGACTAATTACAATTACAATATAAATGGAAATTGGGAGTGAATATTGAAACAAAATCGCAGTTGGAATGTCAATTATGTTGAATGTTTACAATAGCAACAGACACGAGCAAGTAAGGATAAATCGAAAATGAAAGTGAAAACGGAAACTGCTTGTACTGTAAAATCCAATGTCTTGCCCTTATGGAATCAGAAAATGCCCTCTTCAAATTTCCACGTCCGCCATCTTAGGTCAGCTCTCTAGTTCTATTTATATTCTTTTTGGTTGACCCAGTTTAGTTATGTTTTTCCACCCCACTTTTATGGTCCAAACATAGTGGACCTAATTCAGACGGAACACAGCCACTTTTAATGCAAACCATAACATGGTAAATTTTGTGTGCCAAGCTAAGGACACATCACCATTCATGTGCCAAACTAAGGACACTCGTGCTATAAACAACTTGCACTGTTAAAATCCAACCAAGAGAGATTGAAAAAAAATCAAGGGGTTGGGATTCAGAACATCGAGCAGGATGATGATATATCGGGTGGGAGCCCGCAAAGTAAAATGATGGCATGGGTGACAGGGAGAAGAATGGTGTGGATTCACACCCCCACAGCCCCAACACCAAGATTTATAGACTTGGGGATAAATATAAAGGGTCCCTTTACTTTAAAGAGATTATCGATAATCGGTGCAGGAATTTCATGAAGCACGGTCACAGGGCCACAGCATGCACAAAGCAAATCGTCTGCCGAAGATGTAAGATAGGTGGACATCGGGAAATCGATTGTCCCAACAGAAGATACATTGAAGAATGAAGGACTCGAGTTGTTGTCTCAGTCAGTGCATTGGGAAGAAAAAGAAGTCGAAACAGAGGATGATAGAGTAGAAAAAGCATGCGACGGAGGAGGAGAAATATGAGGAATAAGAAAAGGAGTCGGAAAAGAAATGGAAGAGAAAAGAGAGGAGACGGAAGAGGAAGAAGGAGAAAGAAGGACGTGAAGGATCAATAAGAAGTAAAGGAGAGAAAGGGAGAGAAGAGGGAGGAGAGGAGAAAGGAGGCAAAAAGTGGAGAGATTAGGAGGGAGGTGGGAGATAAGGACAAAAGAAAACTACATGATAGAATTAATAGACGGGGAGGAGAGGAAGTAAGAAAAGATAATATGAAAGTGGTAAGAGAACTAAAAGGAAAGAGGAATCGAGGTCCAGATGAACAGGTAAGAGAAAAGCGAGAAGGTGAGATTGGTGGAAAAGCAAAATCAAATGAATTCATGGAAGAGGATAAGGAATAAGAAAAGAGAGGTCGGAAAGAAAAACAAAAGACAGAGATAGAAAGAGAAAGAGAAGAAAAAAAAAGAGAGGCGTAGACAAGTTGTGAGGGAGGCAAAAAAAAGTTTAAAACAATGGATGATTATGTGGTAATAATAATGATAATAATAATAATAATAATAATAATAATAATAATAATAATAATAATAATAATAATAATAATAATAATAAATAACAATAATAATAATAATAATAATATATAATAATAATATAATAATAATAATAATAAATAATAATAATAATAATAATAATAATAATAATAATAATAATATATAATAATAAAATAATAATAATATAATAATAATATATAATAATAATAATAATATAATAATAATAATAATAATAATAATAATAATAATAATAATAATAATAATAATAATAATAATAATAATAATAATAATAATAATAATAATAATAATAATAATAATAATATAATAATAATAATAATAAAATAATAAATAATATTTAATAATAATTAATAATAATAATAAAATAATAATAATAATAAATAATAATAATAATAATAATAATAATAATAATAATAATAATAATAAATATAAAATAATATATAATAAATATATAAATAATAATAATAATCACATCATGAATATTTTCCCATCTTTTCTTTCAGCGTTAATGGATTGAAATCGGACAAACGGAATGTCAAATTTTGAAAAGGAAATAAAACATTACATGGAATTTTGGAAATTTAAAAATCACATTTTTGAAGCGTAAATATTCGGAATTAAATATTAATCCTCTATTGAAATAAAAAGTGTTTTTTGTCTTTTATTTTCCACAATGTTTGGTTGAACAAAGTAAGTATTAACAAATTTGTCTCAAACCATAATAAAAGGGTTCGAACTTTGAACTTCAAAATTCATACAACGTTTATTCCAAGCTCTAACCTTATATTTTCCTTCTTGGCTATCATTTGTTTCCCCTACAGTAATTCACATCAGTTAACTTTTTTATGTTCTTAAACCCAATAACACGAGAAAAACATGCTATGAAATGGAGAATACACTAAATATTCATTCAACATAAACAATAATTGAATTGCATCCCCTTTACAAACCAACAAAACAAATCAATAGTTTTTTTTACACGCACACAACACACACACACACACACACACACACACACACACACACACATATATATATATATATATATATATATATATAATATATATAATAATAATGAGAAAGAGAGGAGAGAGAGAGAGAGAGAGAGAGAGAGAGAGAGAGAGAGAGAGAGAGAGAGAGAGAGAGAGAGAGAGAGGGAGTGAGTGTGAAGGTGTTTTTTCAGGTGAATGGATATGGAAAATAACACTAAACCGAATCATAACTCATAACGATTTCGGTAATACGACCTGAAAATAAGTACACGTTGTACAAAGAGGAATGTAACCCAAAGGCTAATTACTTAATATAGGTCATGATTCACTGGACATGCCCAAAGCTCTGTACAAATGGTCCCTAGCAAACAGCAACACTAAATACTGCGAGGACGAGAATGACAACTGTTAGGCAAAATTGCATTTTTTGACGTACAGATACAAAGCTGACAACGGACAGGCACTCATTTTACACCTAAGTACGGTGAGAGAGTGTGAGTAAAGATAGTTTTTCAAGGACTCAACTATGCACCGCTATAGTCTCGAACCCAGGACATCCGACCTTTGACCCTAGATTACTGTTAAGGGTATCGTACAGCAATACTTACTTCCTCTTTAACAGGTCTATAGTGTGACGGTGTGGACTTGTGGTCTGACACTCCTTTTAGGATTGGAATGTTCTGGTTTTGCGGCTATGTGGTCTAGTCGTATGACACTCGCTCTCGGATCGAAATGTCCTGGGTTCAAGTCTCGCTTGACGCATAGTTGAGTCCTTGGAGAATGCTCTTCACTCGCATTCTCTTACCGTACTCAAGTGTAAAATGAGTACTCGGCCGTTAACAGCGCTGTCTCTGAAAAAACATTAGTAAAATCGCCCAACAGACGTCACATTTCTCTCTATACTTGTCGTATTGCTGTTTGTCAGCAACCCGTTTTAATGCACATTGAGCACGTATCGTGTGAAATTACTCTATATAAAGGCTCAAGATCTGTTTATTTTTCTTTTTTGTTTGCCATTCTTTGGAAAGACAATTATTTTTAAAAATTTGGCCAGAAAACTCATCTTGGCTATAAACATTTTTAACCTGGGACTGAAATGAAGACCTTGCAAGGTCTCCAGGTTGATATTTTTTGATAAAGATGAGTGTCTTTTATAATAATGGATATTTGAACACATTTCCCAGACGAATCTTCCAAGAGTTTGGCAGTTAGGTGATTATCCCTATTCTCGTCTTTGCTCTCTTTCTTTTCCATGTGGTAAAAATTAGATGAACTCTAAAGAGAAATATATTCTCCATTATTTGAACAGAGCACCAAATGGCCTAATAAACTTAAGTTTTGAGCATTTAGATAGCGCAATATATATTAAACGTGCTCAAAGCCCTTTACAATGGGTCTTTAACCAACAGCAACACATCATATGTAGAACGAGACATGGCATCTCTTAGGCGATATTAGAATTTTTTTTTTCCGATAGAGACAGAGCTGTTAATGGCCAGATACTCATTTTACACTTGAGCACGGTGAGAGAATGTGCGTAAAAAGAATTTTCCAATGACTCAATTATACGCGAGCGAGGTGAGAACCCAGAACCTTCCGATTCGAAAGCGAGTGTTACGCCACTAGACCACTTAGCCGCACGTTTACATTGCTATATCTACTCATAGGGACTAGAGTTTGATCCACAATGTTGTTATATTGTTTGTTGTCACCTGCTAACAATCAAATTATAGCTCAATTTGTTGCATTGGCGTACTAGAGTCACATAGGCTATTTAATTATTTCTCTAAAATTATAGACTTTTACGGAAAGTGTCTGTAATTTGAATTTTAAAAAAAAATTATGATACTTCGTCGACAAAATTGAGAAAACTTTCGGATAACATCCTTTAACTGTTCGTATAATTTATCCTTGAATTCCAAAGCGGTTATTTCGAATGTATTCAAAGTTTTAATCTTGTAAGGATGGTAATGATGTAGAAAAGCTGTTTCTATATTAACGTAGGCCGTCTGGTATTCAGCAATGTGCTCCACTGTTTTGTGAATGGCATGGGAGACAACCGCCTCGGGACGTACAATAAGTTTTGACCTGGATTGGTGTTGATACATGGCATCGTTACGTTTTAGGTCGAGCATTGGCTGGGAATGGTGGAGAGTAAAGAATTTATTTTGATCCTGAGTTAGTTTTAGGTTTTTCCGTGTCAAAATGTCTTCCTCCTTGGAGGTTAACGGTTTCTCTACAAAAAATGAACACCTAAACATAAATGATCCAAACAACGTCCGTTTTCCTGATGAGCTTTGGTTTTCCCCCTTTCCAATGTCCTCTAGCACTCTGCATTTCTTATATCCTGCCGTATAGCTTCCTTGGAAATTATCTCTCGAAGATGACGACACTGACGTCATTGATAAGATCCTGCCAATATGAATGGTAATGGGGTATAATGAACTCATCCGTGTCAACGATGACGACATACCGTGACCTCATCTTGTTCCTATAAATACAATCGTTGATGACAGAGATTTGGCAAAAAATACCACGATTCTAAATGAGGCAGAGGTCATGGCAGGACATTGGCGAGACCTTGATCTTCATAATACCTTAAAACTGACATAATACGTTAAACAATACATAAAAATCCAATACTTTTTACTTGAGATATCGACCAATAGGACTTTCCAATTTGTCTTTAAACTTCAATCTTCATACTTCAAAGGAATCTCAGGTTTGAACCTATTTGTGTATGGACAAGCTGAGGAAGGAAGGAAAGGGGCTGGGGGGGGGGGGCAGTCATCCTAATTTACCAATGAAATACAGAGTAAAACTGTTCTGACAAAATCGGAAAATAAAAAACAAATTATGAAGAGCGTTTTGTCGGTTAGCGGTCAGGTTTGATTGTGCCAGCCTAGTAGTAGGATAGACGAACGTGTCAAATGACATAACCTTCATTGAACCTTGAAATTGAAGTGGATAAACCACACACTACACACTGGAGTCTGTATTTATAGTCTCACCTCTGCTTTGATGTCCGTACGGATGATTTGTAATAATTGGGTCTTGAGGCTTTGATTGTCTGAAGATGTCCAGAGGCAACAATATTCATTACTGATCTAAACAACGCATGTGAGCTTAAAGGCAAGGCCTCAAACTAAATGACAAAACTACAAAATACACGGAAATCGGAGAAGTGAAAGATCAAACCAAACTCATTAAAAACGAAGAGATTGAAGGTGTGTCTCAATTTATATATTTGGGATCCACTAAAATAGCGACTGCTCGATGGATATAAATAACCGAATTGCAATGGCGAAAAACAGAATGACCTCTGACCTCTCTAAACAATATCTGGAAAAATAAATCCATGGGGCAAAATATTTGAAAATAATATTAGTAAAAGTATTGGTGTGGACAGCGATGATATGCGGCGCAGAAGGATGGACCCTCAAGAACAAAGACATGAAACGTATAAACTCTGCTGAAATGTGGTTTTGCAGAAGGATGATGAGGATAAGCTGGAGGGAAAGAAGAACAAATTAAATAACAACATACTGGAAGAGCTGAAAGTCATGCCAGAACTAGTCATCAAAAGGAGAAAACTCCAATTTTTCGGTCGCATATGCCGAAATCCATGCACCTTAATGAAATATGCGGTACAGGGGAAAATGGAGGGCAAACGAAGAAGAGTAAATGTCCTAGAATGGACAGATATGATTGGAAGAGAGTTGTACGACACCTTCAACAGACGGGAGGAATGGGCAGACATTTGTCATCCCAGGGTGCGGGCAGCCGACGTCAATAGGCTTTTAACGAAATCGGGCCGAACGAGACGCCGAACGCCGAACCCGAGCGGATATAGCCTTCTCACGTGACCATGAACGAGATCTGGATAGTGAAGACTCTCAAGCAGTATGCAGCATCGGATCTAAGGTCACGTGATAGAGGATAGCTTGGATTGCTGTTGGTTTCAGCTGACAAGAAACGGAGAAGGAAAGAATGGAGACTACCTCAGTCCCCCCCCCCCCCTTTACCATGTGTTAGGGGAGGGGCAAGGTCAGTGTCATTCAATAGTATATAATTGTGCATGTGGCGCTCTATACGGAAAGAAAATTATAAATTGATTACGGGGAAGGTGGGGGAGGGGGGAGGGAGGGGGTTGACCCACACACGACCGAGGTGTTGGGCTTCGGGTAGACCCACAGACTAGGAGCCTGTATTCTCTATGGGTAGACCATGTTACGAAATCAAAGAAAAAAGGTCGCTGGTACTTGGATGGTGGAAATGGTTGGGGGGCGGCGGGGGGATGGGGGGGGGGGTTAGTGACAATCAGCATGGGATGTATACATTAACATTGATAATATAGGCAATAGATGACCAGGGATGTATTGTTTGTGTATTGTTTGTATATGTTTGTGTGTATGTGTGTGTGTGTGTGTGTGTGCGTGCGCGCGCGCGTGTGTATGTGAAAGGAAATTACACAAAAACACCTTTCTCTGTAGCTTCCAAATGATTACGTATACGATAAATTTGAAAACCATATTGTTTGAATCAGCTTGCAAAAAGGAGAACATTTATCTTTGTTTCACAAAAATAGGTTTAGAAATAAAAAAAATTTCTAGTAGATTGATTTTGAAAAAATATTGCTCAATTTTTAAAAATTTAATGATAGTTTCTTTATTTTCCGGTCGATTTTCTTGATTTATATCTCATTTTTCAATTCTCAATGCGACGAGCACACCGATGTATCTCGTGTGATTCAAAAGCGCTTTTTGTTTTTTTAATATATATATATGCTGAGAGTTCTGCCTCCCTTATTCATTTCTGAGCGTTGACATACAAGACCTTGCAGTCGAGACGACAGGGCTTTTGGGTTACACAACCACTATTTACCCATCGGTCAGCGGTACTCTTTGATGTATACAACACTCACCGCCTTTACGCACAGCCGCCTGCCCATAAATCAAGAGATGATCTCCTAACTGTTCACAAGCGAACTGTCAAACGAGCAATCCATGATTGGATAAGAATCTCAAGATCTCATATAATAAGGTAAGTTTTGGAGAGGTGATATCCCCCCACCCGTCATCGGACAGAACTTTCATTGCGTTATATCATATGAGCTTCGCCTCCTCTTTATATTCCGGAGTGACGAGATTAGACGAGAGGACGCGAGAAAAAAATGGTCACGTGTTGGGCAAGTCGATCGGTCGGCGAGCTTCGGCGTGTAACTATAACTCCGTAATGAGGACGATACTGTAAGTAAGGAAGATGTCCTAAGGATTTTAGACATCCGACTTTAACCGTCCGAGAGAGATGGTTTGGAGCAAATAAATAAGAAATACTGCGGCTTCTGCAATAACACATGTCATGTATGTTTCGATCACAAATAGCGGAATGAATCGTGCTAGCCTATGCTGGTCTCAAGGGTAGGGGATGGTTGGGATTTAATATAAGATTGGAAAAAAAAACTCATTTTACTACCGTACACAGTGTTTGCACGGTCAGTGTCGACTGTCGCGTCTATGTAGAAGTGGCAGGTAGGTAGAGACAAATAGAAGTTAAATAGTTTTCCCCCACGACAGAAGTCGTTTGGATTTGGATTCTTGCGCACCAAAATATTATTTTTAATTACCAATCAGCTAACTGTCTTTTACACATAATTTCACACTAATAAAATGTGCGGAAATATTCTGCAACCGTTGAATAATTTTTTATTCAACGCGTTCAAAGCATTATTCAACGATTACATATTTACTAAGAAATGAGAGGGCTGGAATAATATACGATTCTTACACTCTAGCATTTAGGAATTTCGGACGTGTTCCCAAACGCTGCACGAGCTCGCGAGTGTGTGTTGGAAACACAGTTCGAATCCCAAAACACAGGAGTGTAAGAAATCTTTTATTCTACCCCTCAATTGATTCTGATTTCGTCATCTCTGAGTAAAAGACATTTTCAAAAATATTTAAATGATACTTCTTTTTTCAAAAATCTAATTTTAGTGAAATATTACGTTTGATATTCTGACGTCACAAATTATTATTGCAAACTTGATATCACAAACGGACTGACTGCCTTGAGGAAGCAAAGTCGATAAAGCTATCGTTTTCTTGACAAAGAACACATTTATTTTCTTTTCATTTTGTCCAAAAACATTTCAGCTAACAGGCCACATGTTTTGTACTGTTCGAGCTGGAAATTTGGTTCCATTTTGTCTGATAGGGCGGGAAAATGGGGACTGTTAGAAGAATTGTGCAAAGGAAAATCGTATTTACTATTTATTTATTGATCTGTAACAAACACATAAAACTTTACTGTCATAAACTGACTAAATCCCCTTTTCACATTTTAGCCAGACAATGTTTATCTTATAATACTGATAGGTTTAAAATGACTCCCAATTCCTCTCAAATTTTAAACCCGCAACTGCCTTGAAATCTCGGGTTTAAGAATTTGTGACAAGCTGAGGATAATTTATTTCGGTCTTTCGATATTAATGAAGTAAAATGATATCTGGCGAAAACCGAAAAAGTGTTTTATCAATATGGCGGTATTCGGTAGCCTGTGGATGTGCCAGGCGGAGTTGTCGTACCAATAAGGTCGCAGGTTCAAACCCCACCACCGCCGCGAAAAAAAATTTATTCTCTATTGTCTTCTGGCACTATTCTACTCACTTCATATCTTGTTGTTACCAACATAAGTGCCTGCTCCACTCACTTTTCTGAATTAAAAATTCACCCCATATACCGGAGCATACTCAATGTCTCAATCGTTTCTATGTTATATGTTTGTGTTGAGAATATTGGCTATTAAGCTTAACTGCTGGTCAAAATTACTTCGCGATGGTTGTGCGCGAGCGAGCCTGCGATCTCCAAGTGGGTGAGAGAGGGCTCTAGAAAAATGACTTGGGTTTGAAACGAATATTTTTGTGTTCGTGGATAGCTCACACGGTAGAGCCACGCTCTCACCTGCCAGGCGGAGTTGTCGTACCAATAAGGTCGCAGGTTCAAACCCCACCACCGCCGCGAAAATTTTTTTATTCTCTATTGTCTTCTGGCACTTTTCTACTCACTTCATATCTTGTTGTTACCAACATAAGTCCCTGCTCCACTCACTTTTCTGAATTATCTACCTACTGTATCAAATAGCTCCCCCCCTCCCCCCAGCCTATTCGCACCCCCTTCTTCTATTAAATTTCAGCTAACGGAATGTGCCGGTGGAACAGACACCTCCATGCTGTCCCTGTTATTTTACTAGCAGTATTTTGGATTGACAGAAAACCACTTTGTGCGGCACATCTCGCCTCGCCTCAATGAGAAAATGCGCATCCCCTCCTCCCTTTTATGGATTGGTCAAACTGCGGCCCTTCCCCCAAAATTGAGCAACCCCCACTTCCCCCCCCCCTCCTATTGAATTCTGGCTAATGTGCAATCTCGCCCCCCCCCTTTTTTTTTCTATTGAACACAAGAGTAGCATGTAACACTGACGACACGACAATAGCTAACAATAATTTTATACTGTGGTGATAGGCTACGCCTTCCTTGCTTCCGGTTCTTATTAACTCCTTTCTCGACATTGTTGTCTTCTAAAATTAGAACTGAATTTTTCCGCATTGAATAATTTTGTTTTTCTATTCTTCTTCTTTAATTTTTATTTTCCTCTTGGAAAACTATATTTCTCAACCAATATGAATATATCATTTGTAAGTCTGATTTTAAACTGAGAATTGAATTTGAATAGAGCAATATTTACAACCAATAAACAACCAAAACAAAGATATAGGTTTAAACATCAACATACATTTTTGACCCTGGACAATACGAGCCATTATATATATATTTAAAAAAAAAACAATTTGTTTGCCATTGTCACTGTTTAAAAGAGTTCAGAGCCGGAAACGAGGAGAATGTGACTATGATGATGGTGATGATGATGATGATGATGACGACGACGACGACGACGACGACATCATCATCATCATCATCATCATCCTAATAATAATAATAATAAATAATAATAATAATAATAATAATAATAATAATAAATAATAATAATAATAATAATAATAATAATAATAATAATAATAATAATAATAATAATAATAATAATATAATAATAATAATAATAATAAAAATAATAATAATAATAATAATAATAATAATAAAAGAGAAGAAGAAGAAGAAGAAGAAGAGAAGAAGAAGAAGAGAAGAAGAAGAAGAAAAGAAGAAGAAGAAGAAGAAGAAGAAGAAGAAGAAGAAGAAGAGAAGAAGAAGAAGAAGAAGAAGAAGAAGAAGAAGAAGAAGAAGAAGGAAGAAGAAGAAGAAGAGAAAAGAAGAAAAGGAAGAAGTAAGAAGAAGAAAGAGAAGAAGAAGAAGAAGAAGAAGAAGAAGAAGGAAGGAGGGGGAAGGAGAGGAGGAGGAGAGGAAAGAAGAAAATGATTGTGTTTCAAAATGTCCTATAACCTGACGGTTTTTAAAGTCTCGGGCTTTAGACCATTTTGACGAGTCGATTTGTCATCCGATAGGATATTGATATAATATGAAGTAAAAGTTTCTGACCCGAATGGGAAATAAAGAGGGTTTTGTTTGGTGTGGCCCAGCTGTCACTCAATATATGATATCTTATCTCCTGGCTGATCTGGACTCAAGCAAACCACGTACTGTACGTGGGGTGTGGCCCAGCTGTCAATCAATATATGATATCTTATCTCCTGGCTGATCTGGACTCAAGCAAACCACGTACTGTACTTGGGGTGTGGCCCAGCTGTCACTCAATATATGATATCTATCTCCTGGCTGATCTGGACTCAAGCAAACCACGTACTGTACGTGGGGTGTGGCCCAGCTGTCACTCAATATATGATATCTTATCTCCTGGCTGATCTGGACTCAAGCAAACCACGTACTGTACGGGGGTGTGGCCCAGCTGTCAATCAATATATGATATCTTATCTCCTGGCTGATCTGGACTCAAGCAAACCACGTACTGTACTTGGGGTGTGGCCCAGCTGTCATCAATATATGATATCTATCTCCTGGCTGATCTGGACTCAAGCAAACCACGTACTGTACGTGGGGTGTGGCCCAGCTGTCACTCAATATATGATATCTTATCTCCTGGCTGATCTGGACTCAGGCAAACCACGTGCTGTACGTGGGGTGTGGCCCAGCTGTCAATCAATATATGATATCTTATCTCCTGGCTGATCTGGACTCAAGCAAACCAGTAGTACGGGTGTGCCACTGTCACTCATATAGATTCTATCTCCTGGTGATCTGGACTCAAGAACTGTACTGTACTGGGTGTGCCAGCTGTCACTCAATATATGATATCTAAATCCTGGCTTTGGCAGAGGATGTTATTCGTTGAGACAGCTGACCGGCAACGTGCTCAAGATCACCATCCACGACGGATGATGATATCCTGGCTGATCTGGACCAAAACAAACCCGCCCTCTACTATGTCACGACAGAGTGCAAGCGAGCCTTGTTTACATTATGTTCATGCAACTTGTCACGTCCTCATTTTAATCGATTGAAATTGTCAAAAAAGGCTGATTGTGATAAGTCTCAGGTTTGACTGGTTTGAGACTTTGTAGAAAGTTGAGGGAAATTTCTACAGATCGAATATTTCATTTTTTTTTTGGGCCAATTAAAATAAAAGTGTCATGTAAGAGTAGGAGGGTTTTGTAATTAATCTGCACAGTAATGACAGGGCGTTGCCCTTTCCATTTATTTGTTGTTTTTTTATATCTTTGGTCAGATGTCCTCTGCTAGGACCCACACGTATTTATACGAAACAGCGCATTTCAAAGCCAGAGCATCTTTGCTTTTTTGTTTTGCTAGACAAGTTATACTGTTAAACTAACCTGTAAGAAGAAAGAATATTATTTTGGAGAAAAATGAATTCATTGAAAATTCATCCTTTATTCCTGCAGAGGCAGAGCGTCCCGAATGTAGCCTGCCAGGCTAAGATCACGGTGCCAGGCTACGATCACGGTACCAGGCTACGATCACGGTGCCAGGCTACGATCACGGTGCCAGGCTACGATCACGGTGCTCTGAATGTTGTCTACCAGGCTATATTCATGGCACGCATGCCTATATCTACTGGGAAGATTTTATGTAGATTTATTGCTATTTTAAAGTATCGGCCGTAAATGTTTTTGGTGGTGGTGGTGGTGGTAGTGTAGTGTAGTAGTAGTAGTAGTAGTAGTAGTAGTAGTAGTAGTAGTAGTAGTAGTAGTAGTAGTAGTAGTAGTAGTAGTAGTAGTTGAAAATACTCAAACCAATCTAATTGTTACCTCCCTTATTTTGGCGCCTTGCGCATGACTGTAGAGTAGTGGGCGTAAGGGTAGACCGGCAATCGGCCATTGTTGTTTTTTTTGGATGGAACGTTGATTGTTATCAAGCATTAAAATACTGAAACTAGCTGACTCGTTGTTGTTTTATGTGTTGTAACACATTTATTATATGGTGCCGAAAACGTGGGAAGCATGGACGTTTAGATTCTTCAGTCGTGGGACTAATTTGAAAGGTGAATTACGTTAACCATCATGACAGATGGATGCATTTTCATAACAATGATTCATTGATCGACGGCTCGAGTCACTTGAGTGAGGAAGTAGAAATTGACTTTCCATCCGGAATTCAGGATTGAGATTAATCCTTTCTTGTCTTTATTTGTATATTTTTATCTCATGACAGAGATGAACATGTATTGAACTGTATCGTTTAATATTCGGGAATTCGATTATTCTGGATCTCATGACCGAGATCACAGCTTTCTACAACTTAGGCCCACCAACATGCACCACAAGAAATAATGTAGATGCAAGTAGATTTTATTCCAATTTCAGTTGAAGTATCGCTATCAAGACTGATAGATAGACGTCTGCTGGTGATCGTCTGTATCTAATATTGTCATTCCATTTCACGTGTATTCTTAAATTATTTCGTATAATATTCTTGTACTCATTTACGACATGGAAGCAGCGAAGAAGACCAGGACCGCGACGAAAGCCAGATTAACCATTGCGGCTAATCGCTTCCAACACATTACTTTAGATTCTTCCGAACAACAAATAACTCCGTGTATTGAAAGTATAGAGGAAAAATTGCTTGCTTAATGATGAGACCCAAAGTGAATTTGAGAAACCTTTAGATACAAGTGACTTAGAGGAAGAGATTGGATAAAGTGAAATATTTAGAGAAGAAAAAGTTGGTGTATTAGTTAAAGCGAAGGAACTTTTAGCTACAAAGAACATTAGTATTAAATACAGTAATGAAGAACAATTCATCCCATCCCAATCCGTTTACTTCAGATCAGACTACCCCAACTAGAACTACCCAAGTTTGGTGGAGATCACACCCATGGCAGTCCAATTGGGATGTTTTCTGCCATTGTCCATAACACCAATTTACCCATTGTCAGTAAATTTACATACTTACAACAACCCTCAAAGGTGAAGCACTGGCCTCAGTTCAGGGGCTAGCGCTTATAGAAGCAAATTATGAAGCGGCGAGGGACCTTCTAGAAAAACGTTTCGGACGAAAAGAAAGAATAGTGTTCGCCACATTCAAAAGCTACTGAATTTGTCGATTACTGGGAAGAATACAAATGATCTGTGGAATTTATACGACGAGTTACAGACGAACATAGAAGTCTCGAGGCATTTGATATAACGGGAGACACAACGGTGTCATTTTGACCCTTGGTCCTACAAAAGCTACCCGAAAATATTCGTTTGGAATGGGCTAGACAAGGAGATGGAAGGGAGAGTGACCTGGAAGCCCTTCTCACTTTTCTATACAAAGAAATTCTCAGGTGGGAGCGTTCTCAAACCTTCCGTAGTGATCAACCCTCGCTCAGAGTTGATCACAGAGCACGGGGGAGATTCACAACAGCCTCTGCTCTTCGTTCTAGTAATGATGCCAGAAGCACCACGACTACGACCTGCAATGTGTGTGGCAAAGGACATGCCACACTGAAATGCTACTCTTGGATAAAGATGGGCCCGGCTACCAGAAGGTCTCAGTGTTTTAGTAAGGGACTGTTTTTCTGTGTTTCGGTATGCATAAGGTAAAGGACTGTAAGTCCATGAGTAAATGCAATTCGTGTTCGGGACGACATCATACGTTGTTATGTTTAAAACCACAAGGTGAAAGTGGCGATAATAACCAAACGAGTGAAGGCGAGGGTTCGTATACCATGTGTGTGAAGGCACAACCAGAATGATGGGACACACGTCGTCAAAAACAGCAGTATTGCAAGACAGATCAAATAATCGGTTCGGGTTTTCCCCTTTATCAACACAACAGGATGAATGAAACACCACAGATGAATGAAATAATGTGGTAGTGACGTAGTTAAGATGAATAAACAAAACATTGGTTGGCAGGAAATTAGTATGCTCCTTTGTAAGGAAGCACGAATTGAAATAGACTGCTAGATATTTCTAAAAGGTGTGCAATTAATTAAGTGAAAAGAGGGGAGGCGGGGAGGAACTGTGTAATGCAGTTTCGAAAGTGAAATATAAAAACGTGTACTGTTGTTGGAAGATAAATACAATGGAATTGAAAATCATATCTTAACAAAATATAGCCTAGCCTCGTGGAGAACATTGTGCCATTTAGAAATGTATTTTTTACAGATAGATAAACAGATAATTTGATTTCCTTTTATAATTTAAAGTCAGTTTGAAAGTTTGTTGAGTCAAACCGATATCATGAAATATGTAACGACGACACTAACACTCTCAAAAACAACAAATTTCGACACTGTAAAAAATTGTCAGTTGGCGTTTTTACGCAAATCGTCGCATTCACTTAATTACTTTAAGGATTTCAGATCTACACTAAGTTTTCAACAGTTTTCATCTATTTATGACATCAAGTATTATAATTGTCCATTTGTTGCTTTCAATGTGATGGTTTCGGGTGGATAATACCCAGGTTTAAGGTCTTTGGTCATAAGTTAAAAAATAATAATAATAATCTAAAAAATCGAAATTTAGAACAAGAAAATAGAAGTTGCATTGAAGGTAAAATACGGTTTTAGAAAGACATTAAATGTTATGAATAGTCAGGTGGCTCCGTAGCGCAGTGGATAAGCTGTCAGACTCTAACCTTGAAAGTACTGGGTTCAATCCCAATGTGGTCATTTAAAAAAAAAGTTTACTTTATTGAGAAAGACATCATATTCGTTGTTATAGTAACTGGAAACCTTAAATTAATCTATTATTATTATTATTTATTATTATATTTTTTTAAAAACAAGATAGGTTAACGTCGATTGTTATCATTTTATAATCATTATCATCAGTGTATTCGTTTACCGCGTCTTTGTCATTTTATTGGGGATTTTTTTTCCCTTGTTTTCTCTTATTAATTTTTTTTGGGTTTAATTTTGTTGTTTTTTCTAAAACTTCCTGTCTCATCATTGTTCATGTCTATTTATCTTATCTACGCCATTCACATTACACATCTCTCATTCGTTCTTATTGTTTTATTCGTCGTGATTTGTTGATAAAGGGGAAATCAGAAACGTCCTTAGTATGTCTTATCGTTATTTTTACCTTTGATCTTCAAGCAGCGACATTTTCATTAATCAACCAGCAGCGCCAAAGGAGGTGCTTAAAAACGGTGTCAAACGCCACCAAACATGATCACCAGAGTACTGTACTGTCGTCTTTCAACTCTGCTCACGTCTGGTCTGCTACTTCAGGTTTATTTTCGCAATTGATTTTCTTACCACAACCTGTTTTCACACACGGACAACTATATATGTTGCGGAGTCACGGGTTAGGGTTAGGGTTTAGGGTTTAGGGTTAGGGTTAGGGTTAGGGTTAGGGTTAGGGTTAGTGTTAGGGTTAGGGTTAGGGTTAGGGTTATGACAATTTAGGGCCAAACAGTTTTTATACTCCTGGCATGGCGGATTTGATTTCCGGCATTATAGATCGTGAACGTAGTTTTGTCTGTTTGAAGGGTGGCAACGTCGTAGGGGGATAGCAGTATCTACTCGTAGGACGCATTTCCGCTATGGAGAGGATAATTTTTTAAAAATCCTCGGACAAAATTGGATTTTATACAACGAGTGGACACATCGTTGAGGGCGCCAAATAGGAGTGGTGAGATCAATTCTTTAACGTATTTGGTCGCGCCCATTTTACGCTAGGTATCGAAAGAATTGTTTTAAACAACGATTCCTTCGGACAGAGCTCGGACACTTTAGTGCTAAACAGTTTTTATAATCGTGGCATGCCGGATTTGATTTCCGGCAGTATTGGTCGTGAACGTGGTTCGAATGGTGGCAGTGTCGTAGAGGGATAACAGTATACATTTGTAGGACGCATTTCCGCTATGGAGAGGATAATTTTAAAAATATAGTGATAGGACAAAGTCGCCAGACCCAATCCGTCGGGAACCCATCGTTGAGTGCGCCAAATAGGCGATTGAGGGTCCATAAAACTGCGCGTGCAAAGTCAAGTGTTTTTTAAAATGCAGTTGGCGAAATCGGCTTCGCAGGCGGCCAAGAAGAAACGTTTTCAAAAATCAAACTACCTATCGGAGCCCTAAGTCCTTTTTGTATTTCTAGATGCATGCAATGATTCTAAAAGGCGATTGAAAGTCAATAAAACTGCGCGCGCAAAGTCAAGAGTAGGGCAGAGTGCAAATTTTTAAAAGGCTTTTTACTCACATTCTCTCACCCTACTCGGGTGGAGAATGAGTACCTGGACGTCAACAGCGTTTTCTCTATCGGAAAGTATATTTTAAATTTGCCAGACCCGATTCGTAAAATAAAAATAATAATAACAATAATAACAATGATAATGATAATAATAATGATATAATAATAATAATAATAATAATAATAATAATAATAATAATAATATAATAATAATAATAATAATAATAATAATAATAAAAATAATAATAATAATAATAATAATAATAATAATAATAATAATAATAATAATAATAATAATAATAATAATAATAACAGTAGTAGGTCAAGGGAATTAATCCTTGGAATTTGTACACCCTATGTTATATTCTTGAGTTGCATCCCTTGAAAACGAGTACATGGCCGTTACTTGTGTTTTTTTTCCGTCCTGTCATGTCTCGCTCCGCGTGTTAAGTGTTGCTGTTGCCTGGGAACCCGTTGTAAAGCGCTTTGAGCACGTTTACTGGATATTGTCCCGGTCGGCGCATAGTTGAGTCCTCGATAAAAAGCCCTTTACTCACATTCTCTCACCGTAATCAGATTTAAAACTAATTAGTAATGTTTTCTCCGTCCTGTCGTGTCCCGCTCTGCATGTTAAGTGTTGTTGTTGGCTGGGAACCCGTTGTAAAAGACTTTCAGCACGTTTACTGGATATGACACCTGAGTAAGGTGAGTCTCCTACTCGCAATCTCTCACCCTACTCGGGTGTAAAACTATTACCTGGCCGTTAGTAGTGTTCTCTCCGTCCTCTCGTGTCCCGCTCTGCATTTTAAGTGTTGCTATTGGCTGTAGACGCGTTATAAAGCGATTTGAGCACGTTTGCCTGGCTCGGCGCATAGTTGAGTCGTCGATAAAAAGCCTCTTTACTCACATTCCCACATAATAATAACAATATTACTAATAATAATAGAAATCCGTCCAGAGGCACTTTTGTTTTCCTTCTGAGCGGCCTGAATGTTAATTGTTGCTGTTGGCTGTAGACGCGTTGTAAAGCGATTTGAGCACGTTTGCCTGGCTCGGCGCATAGCGTACCGTACGATTTTTGACTCGCTACCTGTGGAGGAGTCGGACTGGACGGCCCCGTTCAGTCCCCGAGAAGTGGGTGCAGCCATTAGCGAAGTGAAGAACGGCAAAGCAGCAGGGATAGATGGTGTATATCCCGATATGGTGACGCATGGGCCCCAGGGCACGGGCCTGGCTAGCAGAGGCAATGTCCGACGTCCTTGCAAAAGGAAAGCTTCCACAAGTGTGGAAGCATGCGAAGATAGTTGCCATCCTGAAGCCAGGGAAACCGGCGAAGGAGGCAGACAGTTACAGACCCATATCGCTGCTGAGCTGTCTTTACAAATTGTTGGAGCGTGTTCTATTAAACCGATGGGGGCCGGTCCTAGACGCTGCCCTGCCACCCGAGCAGGCAGGCTTCAGGGAAGGGAGGTGCACCACGGAGCAGGTCATTGCCCTTACAGAGCATATTGAGCACGGGTTCGAGAGAAAACAGCAAACAGGTGCTGTCTTTATAGACCTATCAGCGGCGTACGATACGGTCTGGTGCGAAGGGTTGATGCTCAAACTTGCAAAAATCATAAGGTGCAAAAAGACCTTGAAGGTGTTCTCGTCGATCTTAGGGGAAAGGCAATTCCACGTCGCGCTGGGAGACGTCACGAGCAAAGTTAGGAAACTGAAGAATGGGGTCCCTCAGGGGTCGGTACTTGCGCCAATGTTGTTTAACGTTTACATTAGCGATATGCCGAACACTTCCTCCCTGAGGCTGGGATACGCGGACGACTGGGCACTCGTTACTCAGAGTAAAGTGTGGACCCGTCACGAGAGCGTACTCAGCGAGGTCGTCACCAGACTCAAATCCTACTTTGACAAGTGGTACCTGAAGATGAACACTTCAAAAACCGTGGCCACTGCATTTCACTTATGCAGTGGTTGGCACACCCGTAAACTGAATGTCCTAGTCGGGGACCAGCCACTCCCATATGAGCCGCATCCAAAATATTTAGGGGTGACGTTGGATCGCAGCCTTACCTATCGGGTTCATCTCGAAGGGGTTGCCCGGAAGATAGAGAAACGCAACAGTCTTCTGAGGAAGCTGGCGGGATCGACTTGGGGCGCTAGCCAATCGCTCCTGAGAACGTTCGCCCTGGCACTATGCTATTCCACCACGGAGTATTGCGCTCCAGTGTGGGGTAGAAGCAGAAACGTTGAGAAGGTGGATGTAAAACTTCGCAAGTCGATGCACGTAGTGTCGGGAACGCTAGCAACAACCCCTAGAGAATGGGGCCCGATAATGGCAGCGATCCAGCCCCCCGATGTCCGGAGGGAAACGATTACGGGAAACTGGCTGAGTAAGATCAAAGAGAGAGGGAATGGGGATACCCCTCTCATGCGCATTATGGACGGTGTCCCCGTTTCGAGCCGAAATAAGTCCCGGCAACCCTTGTACGCAGAATCCCTGACTACGGACAGAGCTGCACATACGAGATGGAAGTCGGGTTGGACGAATTCAATCCCTCGTGGGGGCGGGGACCTACACTCCTCTAAGCTTGGTGAGAAGTTGCCAGGCTTTGATACCAGTAAGAGGAGAAACTGGGTAGCTGCGAATCGGCTTCGGAGCTGCCTAACTGCATTTTAATTTTATTTCTCCCTCAATAGACTTCTGTGGAAACGCAATTCGCGGCAAGTGCGTTACATCGGTGGGGTCTAACTTCCTGTCCAATATGTCGAAAGGTGTGTTGTGACGATGCTACCAGGCGGGTTCGCGATGGTTCACGAATGCGGACCGGACTTTGCTGATTGGGTCGATCGTCATAACATAATAGTGTGAACCATAAGAGGCTGCTGCTGCCAATTCTGTTGTTTTTTTAAATGTATTTCTTTATCCCTTAACAGGCTTCTGCGAAGCGCGATTCATTCATTCGCAAACTGCACCTCCCTTCCCTGAAGCCTGCCTGCTCGGGTGGCAGGGCAGCGTCTAGGACCGGCCCCCATCGGTTTAATAGAACACGCTCCAACAATTTGTAAAGACAGCTCAGCAGCGATATGGGTCTGTAACTGTCTGCCTCCTTCGCCGGCTTCCCTGGCTTCAGGATGGCAACTATCTTCGCATGCTTCCACACTTGTGGAAGCTTTCCTTTAGCAAGGATGTCAGACATTGCCTCTGCTAGCCAGGCCCCTGCCCTGGGGCCCAGATGCGTCACCATATGGGGTATACATCATCTATCCCTGCTGCTTTGCCGTTCTTCACTTCGCTAATGGCTGCACCCACTTCTCGGGGACTGAACGGGGTCGTCCAGTCCGACTCCTCCGCAGGTAGCGAGTCCAAAATCGTACGGCACGCCTGATTAGGGACCCGCTTACTACGGTTCTTAATGTTCTTGGCAATTGTGTCTGCCTCGCATTCCGGTGCAGCCTTCGCGAAATTCCGATCTGGGTCCAATTTCTTTATCAAACGCCAAGCGTGGCGGCTGGAGTGTGTAAAGTCGAGACTTTCCACGGTCTCCTGCCACCGTTGCTTCCTTCCCTCTGCCAGAGACTGAAGTAGTCTATCGGCTGCGTCCTGGGACTGGGTCTGCTGGTACTCTCGGTACAGCTCTTCGAACTCTGCTGTCCAGCAAGGGGTTTAGAATTTCCGTTTACCTCGTGGAATAGAGCGTTGAGCGTTCTTAACCAGTAGCCTACTGAATCTGGTTATATTCTTGGACTTGGGAGGAATGGCAGGGCAGACCTGCTCGATATAGAAACTGC
>NC_088367.1:57039754-57067254 GCF_034508935.2 Berghia stephanieae | reverse complement strand
CTTTTGGATCGCAACAATAAATCTTACAACCAGGCTATAATTTCGAAAATAAGATCGATTCACTGACTTTTGCCCCTCTTCATTCGACTTTTCAAATATTACTGCAGCAAAATACAACCAGGTGAGGGAAGAAGTAAGTGATGAAAATAATCCAGTGAGTGTATACTCCATCTCTTTCTTTTTTCTTTCTTTCATCATAAATAAAACACAAAAATGCAATCAACAAATTTATTTGAATTCAAAATATTATTAAAAAGGCTTAAAATAAAGTGTTTGTCAATAATGTAAGAAAAATCAAACAGAACAACAAAAGCGTTACAATAATATCTAGTTTTTTATCAAATTTGTAATTTGTAATGTATAGTTAGTAGGGTTACTCATGCTATCTTTCATAAATAAGTGACTCATCGCATCAAAAAGGTATGAACTACTACTACTACTACTACTACTACTACTACTACTACTACTACTACTACTACTACTACTACTACTACTACTACTACTACAACTACTACAACTACTACTACTACTACTACTACAAATACTACTACTACTACTACTACTACTACTACTACTACTACTACTACTACTACTACTACTACATACTACTACTACTACTACTACTACTACTATTACTACTACTACTACTACTACTACTACTACTACTACTACTACTACTACTACTACTACTACTACTACGACGACGACGACGACGACGACGACGGGACATCGCGGGACTCGAACACTGGTCCTTCATGTCTGAAGACGACATTAAGACTTGCTTTAGTTATTGAGGTTCGCGGGATTTTTTTTCTGAATTTTCTGTCCACCCTGCACTGATCGGGTAGCTGGGTCTTTTAGATTTGGCGGAAAGTGTGTAGTACTGGTGACGGCATCTGCCTTTTTACTCGCCCTGTATTTATATTGAAATTTCATGTGATATATTCATTTACTTGGACTGGTTTTTGCACTTGGAGATGTGATTCTGCAGTTCCTAGTGTTTGAAGTGATATAAATTCAGAAAGTATGTACAAGATGGACTTTTAGATATGATTGAAAATATTTTTAAAATTTTAAAGTTCTACAATTGTCACAATTTATGTTTAATCCTACACACCTCAGTCAATAGTTGTCACTTCTTGATCGACGACTTTTACTTACCTGTAGAGTTGTCAACTATATCCCGAAAGGCGTATTTTTACGCTTTTTTAGAATCAAATTACACGTTTATGCCATTACTACACGGCTATGTGGCTAGTGGTATGACATAGATTTCGGATCGGAAGGTCCTGGGTTCGAGCCTCGCGCTCGGCGCATAGTTGAGTCCTTGGAAAAGGCCGTTAACAGCGTTGTCTTTGTCCGAAAAATTGTAATATCGCCTAACATGCGCCATGTCCCGTCCTACAAGTTAAATGTTGCTGTTGATTAGGGACCCCTTGTAAAGCGCTTTGAGCACATATAGTGGATATTGCGCTATATAAAACTCAATTATTATACACCCATCGTCCCCAATTATCTCTATCACTACTACAACTACTATAACCACCACCCTATCATGATCACTACGATGACCACTACCACCCCCACCAACACATCATCAATGTCACCACTACTACCACCACATAATAATTGCTACCACTACTACAACATCCACCACCACAACATCATCACTATTAATACTACTACAACAACCGCCACCACATCATCATGACCATCACTACTACTACACCAACTACCACCATATCATTATCATTACCATTGCTACTACAACCAACGCCACCTCCATTCACTTATTACCACCACTACTTCTACTACTACTACTACTACTACTACTACTACTACTACTACTACTACTACTACTACTACTACTACTACTACTACTAGTACTACTACTACACTACTACTACTATTACTACTTCTACTTCTACTTCTACTACTACTACTACTACTACTACTACTACTACTACTACTACTACTACTACTACTACTACTACAACAACATCATCATCACTATTAATTACAACCACTACACATTTATCATCACTACCACCACTTCTATAACCACTGTCATGTTACTGTAGAACGAGCTTAAGTCTCAATGGGATATTAGCTTTAGGCAACCATGAGTTGTTATTTTTCAAACCTGTTGCCATGTTATCCCGTGATGACAACGCCTGTCAGTCGTCATATGAATACTACTCACCATGGTTATATAAACCCATGGCAGGCCGCAAAACGTCACTTGCTATCCTTCACACAATGCAGGGTTGATTGTGTGAAGTACGTTCGGGGCCGGAAGATAGCAAGGCAAAGTGCAGGCAACTGTACTGTGTAGTAAGTCCGTGAACGGGTGACCGAATTTATATTACAAAGGAGGCAAATCTGTTACTATATGTCCCAATAAAAGTCTAACACAGAGAAGGCGAAATTTGTGTCATACAGGCCGGTACAGAATAAACCAAATATAACACAGGAGACCAAACACTGTGTTGTAAAATATCAAAAGCTGGTCGGTAGGTGGCGGAGTAAAACGCGACATAATTTTTCGTAACATCACATCTCAGTAAAAGAGTGTGATAATAAAAAGGTGCCCGTTAACAATGGTCAATCACGCGATTTGTTGCTGTCCAACGATTGGACATTTCTGAACAACTGTAAACACGCTGCTTTGTTTATGAAAGTTGTAAACATACACATGTGTCAAGCTGAACACACTGACTAATCGTAATGTTAGTTCAAAAGCTGTGAACACTTTTCAATATGTGGGTCACTTTGAGCACATATTCCAATGTGACCAATGACCTCGAGCACATGGAATGTAATATAGATCATGCCCATTGAGTCGGTCAAGTCTCTATCCAGATCCAAAAGGATAGTGATAAGGCATGTATGCATGGCTTACTCTACTCAGGCCTGACCAACGTGCGGCAGTAGACAAAATGTGGAGGCGATAACAGGTTTATCTTAACAGTTGGGTTTTTAATGGTAAACAATGCAGTTATCTAATAAAATCATTAATATACTCATTTAGGCACTGTATGAGTACTATAAGCCATTTAAAAAGCCAGAAATATTATTTTTGAGAAAAAAAATAATAAAAAGAATTTGAATACAAGATTTACCTCTATGATAGCTTTAAAATCTTTTGTTTTGGCTCCTTGTCAGATGGCATGTTGGACAACTTGCAGTAATTGTTAAGCAATATGTTGCTCAATATGTTACCGTGGTGCTCTTTAATTTGAAAATCAAACATTTCCGAAATTTTATACAAAGTATTACTTAATGAATTTCGACACACGTTGTTTGCAATAGACTGAAAAATAATGTAGGAAAAAATTGTCCACTGACAGGTTAAATCATTTGCCTTCTTCAAACCCCCTCTGTCTAAATTTGATGTATAAGATCCAAACTTATTAAAATAGGTAAATAAAACGTCCTCCTCTTCACCTGCGTGATCCTTACGTGTGACATAACCAGCAATGTATACTAAACTTTGTTTTACTTCATCTTTGACGGAAGATTCTAGATCTGGCAAATTGTCAACAATTTCACAAACTTCTTCTGACCACACAAATCCACATTTGTCACAAGAATGACCTGACTCAGAAGAAAGCTCGTCAATATCAAAACGTAGACGAAGTAGTAATTTAGTTTGAAAGATATTAACTTTTTCAAGAATTTGCTGGACATTAATGAAATAAGTACCACCACTGCCTTGTCTCAATTTACCAAAAGCTTTTTCTATGGGATCAGTTGTAAATTTTCCAAGAAGAACATATTCAGAAGACTCCAATAAATACTTTGTTAGTTCAATAATTCCTTTACATGTATGTTGAATGGCTAAAGAAGTATCACGAGTAAATTTTTTCTCTCTTTTACCCTGTTGGCTTTGTAATTGAGAAGCAAAATCAGAAAAATCCTTAAGTATTTTTAATCCTAAATCTTTATCAGTAGAAATGGCTGCGCGTAATGGATCTTTGAATCGTTTGTCTTCAAAGCGTGATTTTACATTCATAATTTTCCAAAATTCAATTACCTTAGATATAAAATGTACTGTTCCGTCCACATTTTCATCTTGCATTCCAGGGTGTTCTATTAATGCTACCTTGGTCTCCTCACAGAAAACATTCAGACAGGTTTGAACTTTTTGTCTCTCAATAGGTTTGGGATTAGCAGACTGATAATTTAATTTTGACATCTTCACTAGACTTTCATCTTCCATTTGCTGTAGTTTCTGTATGTGTTCCCATTTAGCTGTAAATTCATCTCCATTATCCTCAAAAACAAGTTGTCCCGTTTTTTCTGTGAGCCAATTATTTCTTATGTTTTTAACTAAATGTACAAAATCGTATAATAAAAATATATTGTCGGTTGTCTTCCAAGGAGATTCTAAAGAAAATAATTTGAAAAACGATTGATTGATTCTATTATTATCACAAATGATAGATACTACAGTTCCACCTGCTTTTTTTATATTATTCAATAGCTCATTTGTTTGATCAAACATAAATTGTGAGTCCAGGTTACGCACAGGCAGCATTTTAATTAAATATGATGGACCACCAAAAGGTGAAACTAACATAAACCCTAAAACTGTTGTTGCAAGTTCTTCTGGCTTATTAACAGATTTTCCGAACAGTTTTCCTCCATGATATGTTAGGAGAGGTTTAACATAGACTTCATCTATCAATAAAATATATTTTTTTTGCTGTTCCTCTAAGGAAGAAAAGACACTTGTTAAAAAAGTTAAATCGCTGGTATTGTTTACTTTAGATGATATTCTGTTTAGGGTGGTTTGGCTTGGTAAACCAAAATCCTCACGAAGAAGATTATATAAAGATCGGGAAGTAGCTAAATATTCAAAAGCTCGTACTATGATATCAGGTGAATATTTCACATGTTTTACTGCAACTGTATTCAAAGTTGAACATTGTTCTAACAAAACAGACTTTTTGTGATTCAGTTCCAAAGAATTAAGATAATCTAAAGAAGCCTCAAGTTGTGACCATCGTGCAACTTTTGTAATCCTGTTTCTTGAAAGCGGTGTTATTGATGTTTTTACTCCTGCGTGATATCCATCGAAGCTTTGATCAGGGTTGATTTTTAACATAAACCTTGGAATGCCAGAAGAATGCAAGTAATCTGTTGATTGTATGAATAAACAATTGTTGCTTACAAAAGAATTAATCTCGCAAGGAAATTGTCGACCAGCTATAGAAGAGCACAAAGTATCAAAGTCTACAACATCTTGTTTAATAAATTCATTCAATTCATCTGGTTGATGACAACGTATCGCTGAGCTTGACTTTGTAGTTGTTCTAGGAAGTGGTGGTGGTGTTGGTACTAAACTTCTTGGAATGTTATCAAAAATAGAAGGAGGGTCTTTTGGTCTCAATCTTCCTTTGACTGAAATTGTTTCAAACCCTTCAGGAAAATGTTTGATGCAAACAACAGTGTTTGATGTGTTTGGGATATTGTCACGGGGTATTGCTTTCATCCACCTTTCACGTTCTTCTAAATTTTTAGGAAGTCTATAAACAGTAATTTTATCAGTTGATTTATAATTTGAATGGCAACCCGTAACACAACATTTTCTCCCCATGTTTAGTCTAGACCTGTATTATAATTATTGGACCTAATGCAGACGAAGACAACTTATATTCTAAGAAGTCTCTTTACTTTCACTTTGAGTCAGTCAGAGAAGAGTAAGCGAACAGAGTTAGACTAGACTAGCAATCTTGATTATAAAGTTAATTCAATTTAAAAAGCAGGTAAAATAATAAACAAATAGAGTTATACTTGCATACGATATGAGGAAAAGTAATCCAAAGTGAAATAATACAAATTAGACACAACAGTAATTTGAAATTGACACCGATAGGAGGCTGCCATTTTGTTTGCGGCAGTAAACATGCCGTTCTCTTTTCCTCCTCCGATAAGATTTATACAGGAAAAAACAATAATAAAATTTAAAGTATTTATCTAATATTAATTCTAGTACATTTGCAATTGAAAAAACACAATATAATGATTGTGGTGTTAAATATAATTTTCCCTCTTTCTTTAAAACCTAATCCAAGTTTAGGGCTGTTACTTTTTACTCCCTCCTTTAATGGGTTGGCATTCTCGCCTCCACATTTTTAACTGCCTGCATAATCGGGAGGCCTGAGTAGAGTAAGCCATGCATGTATGTAAAATAAATTTGAGAAGCACGGTTGTTCTCAATATTTGTTGGGTCGTGATCGGTATATAGTGAAGTAGTGTCTTTGCTACACATCTTCACGAAAATCAGAGCAACGCTGTGTCAAGATTACAGAGGAGCAAACCCGATACGACAACAAGACAAGATTTGTTTGTGTGTGTTGTATTGTCTTTATATGTTATTAAATAGGTACGCTTTGTTTGTCGAAATTTTCATTTTTATTATTTTACATTTTCTGTAACTTTTAAAATAAAATTATAATTTAATTTAACCAGCAGAATTGTTTAATAACTTACAGCTATACATTTGTGAGACCTTTTGTAAAATCATTAGTCCGATTGTAGTTAAAAATATCTTATATAATTTTAATGTCATAAAATTAGTGACAATTATTTGGAGGGCACAGTTTTAAAGAATTATAAAGTCTAGCCGTTAAAACTACTCACTTAGTTTGGCACATTTTAAAAAAAGTATTAGAAAGTCGAGCTGTTAATACTACTCACTTTGTTATGTGTAAATTCCTTTCTCATCCATTCAGTTTATCTCTCATTCATTTTATTCATTCAGTCGCATTTTACTGTTGTTATATTGTAAAAAGTGTTCACTCTCATTGATGTATTTCTAAAATAAATACTAACCTGTTAATGTTTTGATCGACAGATTAATGTTAGGCTAGAACTATTCAGTATCTGACACTGAATAGTGGTTTTGCACTATAATACGGTGTTTTTTTTCCCGAAACCTGACATAGTTATGGAAAGAGCAGCTGTGGGAGTGATTCTGGGACTCAGAGAAGTGTACACCTGTGGGGAGTGAATCTGGGACTGGGTTTCGGCGGGTTTCGTAATAAAAAGCAATTACTTTTTTACGAAACCCGACGACACCTGGCAATATCCGACAAAGTTATGGGAGGTAGGCAGCAGCGTGTGTGTGTGTGTGTGTGTGTGTGTGTGTGTGTGTAAGGGAGGGGGGGGGAGAGGAAAGGATGAACCTGAGATTCAGGGAAGTGTGCACCAGTGGGGAGTGAACCTGGGACTCTGGGTTTTGTAAAACAGCAGTAACAAAATGGGGGGGGGGAATTACTTTTATACGAAACCCGACAATATGCGGCAAAGTTGTGGAAAGTAGGCAAAGCGTGGGGACTGAACCTGAGACAGTGAAGTGTACACCAGTGGGGAGTGAACCTGAGACTATGGTTTTCGGCGGGCTTCAGATAATTTCATATAAAAGCAATTACTTATTACGAAACCCGACGAAACCTGGCAATATCCGAGAAAGTTATGGGTAGTAGGCAACAGTGGGGAGTGAACCTGAGATTCGGGGAAGTGTACACCAGTGGGGAGTGAACCTGGGTCTGCGTTTCGGCGGGTTTTGTTTTAAAAAAAAGCAATTACTTTTTGTTTACGAAATGCGCCAAATTCCAACAAAATGGGGCAAAGTTATCGAAAGGAGGCAAATAATGTGGAGTGAACCTGAGACTAAGGGAAGTGTACACCAGTGGGAAGTGAACCTGAGACAATGGTTTTCGGCGGCTTTCAATGAGATTCGCATAAAAGCAATTACTTTTTTACGGAACCCAGCAATATCCGACAAAGTTATGAGAAGTAGGCAACAAAGGGGAGTGAACCTGAGATTCGTGGAAGTATACACCAGTGGGGAGTGAACCTGAGACTCAGGGAAGTGTACACCAGTGGGGAGTGAACCTGAGACTATGGTTTTCTGCGGGTTTCAGCGAGTTTCACAAAAAAGCACTTACTTTTTTACGAAACCCGGCAATATGCGACAAAGTTATGGGAAGTAGGCAACAGTGGGGAGTGAACCTGAGATTCATGGAAGTGTACACCAGTAGGGAGTGAACCTGAGACTCTGGTTTTTGGCGGGTTTCAGCGAGTTTCACATAAAAGCAATTACCTTTTTACGAAACCCGGCAATATCCGACAAAGTTATGGGAAGTAGGCAACAGTGGAGAGTGAACCTGAGATTCATGGAAATGTACACCTGTGGGGTGTGAACCTGAGACTCTAGTTTTTCGGTGGGTTTCAGCGAGTTTCACATAAAAGCAATTACTTTTTTACGAAACCCGACGAAACCTGGCAATATCCGACAAAGTTATTGAAGTAGGCAACAGAGGGGAGTGATCCTGAGATTCAGGGAAGTGTACACTTGTGGGGAGTGAAACTGGGACTCTGGAGTTTGTAAAAAAGCAAGACCAAGGGGGAGGGGGAATTACTTTTTTACGGAACCCGACAAAACCCGACAAAGTTATGGGAAGCAGGCAGCAGTGGGGAGTGAATCTGGGAATCGGACACTGATGAGGATTGAACCTGGGACTGCGAGAGGTTGATACCAGTGGACAGTGAGCTCAGAATGTACTTTTATTTCGAAACCTACCGATATTGTCAAAAGTTATGGGAAGTGGGCACCATTGGACAATGAACCGGGACTCAGGGAAGTGCACACCGGTTGGGAGTGAACCTGGGACTGTGAGAAGAGGATATCAGTGGAAATGAACCTGGGACTATGGAAGATGGATACCAGTGGGAAATGAAGCCGGACTATGGGAGTTGGGTACCAGACGAGAATGAAGCAATTACTTTTTTACGAAACCCGCCAAAACCCTTCGAAAAACCATAGACTTAGGTTTACTCCCCAATAGTGTACACTTCCCTGAGTCTCGGGTTCACTCCCCCACTGTTGCCTACTTTCTTTCCATAACTTTGTCGGATATTGTCGGGTTTCGTAAAAAAGTAATTGCTTTTTTTTTACGAAACCCAGTCCCAGGTACACTCCCCACTGTTGCCTACTTCCTGGCGTGATTCGTAAAAAAAGAAACACCCCTAAAAATACCACGTGTATTCAGTAAATAGATGTCAATTGTAGTCGAATATTCAGTATCTATTATTATTATTATTATTATTATTATTATTATTATTATTATTATTATATTTATTATTATTATTATTATTATTATTATTATTATTTATTATTATTATTATTATTATTATTTTATATTATTATTATTATTTTATATCATTATTATTATTATTATTATTATTTTATTATTATTAATTATTATTATTATTATTTATTATTATTATTATTATTATTATTATTATTATTTATTATTATTATTATTATTATTATTATTATTATTATATTATTATTATTATTATTATTATTATTATTATTATTATTATTATTATTATTATTATTATTATTATTATTATTATATATTATTATTATTATTATTATTATTATTATTATTATTATTATTATTATTAATTATTAATTTATCACGTAAATTTTAATTTAATACGGCAATTAATTCACGGAAGTACATCGCTCAATTAAAAATGGCAGAAAGTCTGGCCACATATTTATAATGAATCGGGTTGTCTTAGATGACCAAACAAACAAACAAACAACAACAACAACAACATCAACAACAACAACAACAAATGAGACAAACAGAAAAAAGCAAGATTTTAAAAGGTAATAAACAATAGAAGAGCACATCAATGAAAAACAACAACGAGATTATAACACATAAAAGATATTCGTAATTAATCGATAACTGATTAAATTACTCCAACTACTTGATTAAAAAAACTAATAATCATAATAATGATGATGATGACGATTACAACAACAACAACAACAAAATAATAATAATAATAATAAATAATAATAATAATAATAATAATAATAATAATAATAATAATAATAATAATAATAATAATAAAACAATGATAATAATAATAATAATAATAATAATAATAATAATAAATAATAATAATAATAATAATAATAATAATAATAATAATAATAATAATAATAATAATAAATAATAATAATAATAATAATAATAATAATAATAATAATAATAATAATAATAATATAATAATAATAATAATAATAATAATAATAATAATAATAATAATAATAATAATAATAATAATAATAATAATAATAATAATAATAATAATAACCTAGCCATGGTGTCACTGAACATTTAGTGACATTTTATCATGTATTTTAGACATTTAAAAATGTATTTGAATGCCACTATTACTTTGATATTTTGAACTATGTTAATTGCACAAAAGCAGAAATTTTAAAGTTACGATCAAAATATTTTTACAACTTTGAATCGGGCTGTCAGTTACTGCACGTGTTCAATCTGTAAGTAGTTCAGTAGTTCGACCGAGATTGTCGCACTTTTCACTCTCTCTATAAAAAAGAGTTCCTTGTGGATACTGAATAGTGGCAAAGCACTATTCAGTATCAGATACTGAATAACCACTTTGTTAACGTTATTCTGGCAGTGAAGACATATCACACGGTCAAACAAACAGAAAGTGAGAGGACAGGCAACAGGACAAATAGGTGAATATTACTCTGTCATGCCGTGTAGTCTATTTTCCACGTTAATTTTTGCACTTGTCACCCTATGTTAACGCGAAGTGAGCTGTGTTTTTTTCCTTCTAAATTCAACCCTATTTTCCCTTTAAATTGAGCCTATTTACAATTACAGAAAAACGCAAAATAAAGTTTTGATATATTGTATCCCGCTTTAAAAGAGCAATGGCAATTATCTTCAACTCACTATTAGAGTTCATTAGGTGCAGTAAATGATATAGATAATAAAAGTGCTGTGATGCTTGTTTTACTATATTTACGTGCGGCATTCGACACTATCGATCAAACTTTACCTTTGACTAGACAACGGGATCAATTTCATATCAGTGGCACAGCTTTGGACTGTTTGAAAGAACTCAGTCGGTAATTATAGAAAACCATGTATCAACTCCATCCATATTAACGTGTGGAGTGCCTCAGGGATCATTTCTCCTCCCCCTCCTTTTTACAATGTATACTGCTCCCATTTCTCATATGTTATCCACTTTTCCCATTGGTTTTCATTTTTATGCTGATGACACTCAGCTGCTGTATACAAAACTCAATAATGATTCAGAGCTGTCATCAGTATCTGTTATGGAAAATTGCATTGCTAACATAAAGGATTGGATGACACTAAACAAACTTAAATTTAATGATGACAAGACGGAAATGATAATTTTTGGAAATAGGTATCAACCCACTCGAAATTTAAGATCATCTCAGTCCCAACTTCTAATAGTTACCACCTCAAAATCCACTTTCGGTGAAAAAGCCTCTTCATTCATAGCTCCACGCCTATGGAACGCACTTAGTCCTCGGACAAAGTCCTGTGGAAATTTATCATCTTTCAGGAAATGTCTGAAGACTGAGTTGTTCCGTGAGGCTTATTTTCCATGAAATAGATGTTGCTTTGATATTGTTTTTTTGTATGCATGCTTATTATGTATCATGGAGTGTTGTGATTTTTAATTTTGTTGTTTTTAAACATTTTTATTTTTATTATGTAAAGCGCCGCAGCGCACGATTAACGTGGATGTTTAGGCACTATATAAATTAATTATTTACTATTACTATTTACTACAGACTCATTAAGTTCTTTTCCGAAGAAAAGCGAAGGTTAGTGACTAGTGTTCACACACCGAGCAATTTAGAATAATACACTACAGTATCTTTTAAAATAAAATTATAATTTACTTTAACCAGCAGACTTGGGACCTTTTGTAAAATCATTGGTCCGTTTGTAGTTGAAAATATCTTATATAATTTTAATGTCATAAAATCAGTGATATCATTAGTTTTTGGAACTTAATTCATTTGAAATAAAGGGACTTTGGATGGAATGGTATTTAGCAATGTGTTTACTTATTGTATAGTTGTACACCTATCAATTGAGAATTTTATGATATCAAATACACAATGCCAAATACCCTCCGAATTCCCTTGTCTTGTTTCAGGAAATTCATCTTTTTGCATTGAAATTCCTCCGAGTTGTGTCTGAAATTCCTGTGAGCGAATATTTAACTTGGCCTCTATTGGATAATAATAATAATAATAATAATAATAATAATAATAATAATAATAATAATAATAATAATAATAATAATAATAATAATAATAATAATAATAATAATAATAATAATAATAATAATAATAATAATAATAATGATCGACACTAACACGAGGGATGATTTTAAAAAGGAAGCAAAAGATTATAATTAACAGTAATCTTTATTATGCTCGGCGGATTATGCGATGGACTCTAAAAACCGTTCATCGGTAACATTGTTTATTTATAATCAAATAAACATTGAATTTTCATTACAGCCGACACTGAAATATCTGACACCATTGCTGGTCGAAAGCATTATGTATTCAGTCATGTCACTATACTTTGGGCTGTGTTAATAGTATTAAAAAGCAACTTTCTTAACAAACTATTAACTATTTTGTATTCCATGATCATTTACTATCGATATGAGATAACACTACACTCCGCTATACTTAGCCTACTTGCACTGGTAGGTTCGCAAAGAATGGATATTATTCAAAATTACAATCATGTAACGTGACTTTGGTGACTTAACTGATCAAGAAATTTATTTCACTATAATCTGAATTCTCGTGTCTTTCTTTAAACTAAAAATAAATTTGGTGTACGGTGACATTATTTAAATACTTCACTTAACAAAATCTAACTTTCTTTAAGTCTTTTTACAATTTTTATGTCTAAACTTATCAATGGTTTAACAATCAACGGCGCAAATGATTGTCATGAGTTTGGTATCATAACAAAATATGATTTTATCTCGTTTTGTTTACATCTAAAACAATTCTTTAACATAATACAATCTCAAAGTGTGCGTGTTTAAAGACATCAATGAAACTGGAACATCCTTGAAAACAATGGTCAGTTAAAAGTGCTCGTACAGGTAGCACAATGAGGTCAATCAGAGGTCAGATAGTCATCGAGTGTGGTGATTTAATGACTTTTGGATTTTCAGCTAAATGTTCGTTCGTTCTGTGCCGTGATGTGTATTCGACTATTCTTAATAGAATTTACGAAAACTGACATAATTTTCAAAAGCGTATGCACTATGTTTATGATTGAAGAACTGGATGGTCATAATGTAAGATAATAGTTTATAAGGCATCCATGTCAATAGCTTGACAGGCATAGCAACAAGAGGTCACAGAGGAATCATCAATTATAATAAATACATTGCGTTCAGCCTAAAAACTCACAATATCCTCCAGCCGCAGATAACGTACCAACACACAAAACTACGTGTGACCTTAAAGGGTTATAGATAGAAGGAAGTTGACGTCACTCAGGTCTTTGTTATTGAGTTTTGCCATCGAATTTTATGATTAATTTTCACTAAACTGTATTATTCAGACTATATAAACTTTCAAGGTTACACAGTTTTGTGTGTTGGTTATATTTCCGGATGACAATCTTGTGAGTTTCTTAGCCAAAAGCACAGAATCTATAGTCCAGTTGATACAAGTTTGTGAGAACTACTCATGAAAATGGCTGGCTAAAAACAATAAAAAAGAGTTGAGTGACGTCGATTTCGTTCTTTCTATTCTAGGATACTTGTCCCGTTTGTATGAATTGTTGTAAGGATTACTCAAGTCACGGATAAAGGGACTGAATCACGTCCCAAACGCAAGCACTCAATAGGGGTATCATCATCATCATCATCATCATCATCATCATCATCATCATCATCATCATCATCATCATCATCATCATCATCATCATCATTATCATCATCATCATCACAACAACCTTCCTTTTATTTTCGCTACAATCCTTATCTTTCACCATTCCCTGAATATAAAAATGCACAAACGGCCATTGTTGCTGATGTTCACTCTGCATACGGTAACCTTGAGGAAAAATCGATAATTTACAGTACTCTCGTCTTTTACTAGCACAGCCATGTGAAGGTTAAGTATTAAAACTGACGGGATTACGTATTAAAACTGGATCACTATCTTTTCATATATGAATTAATTGTTTACCCCAACGACTCTTTTCTGACACTTGTGTCAAAGCTCTCGTGTCAATCGTATTTTATGCATGAGTCGTTCATGTCATCCTAATTGAATCGAACAATAAACAGATTATGGGATTTACTCGACGAATTTTAATTTCTCACAAATCAGACCTTTTAACCATGTAAATTCAAGTGTATTGATGACTGTCCAAAATTTATGATTTCAGAACAGAAATGAATGTCTCAAATAAGTCTACAACTGATTTCCCATGCTCAAAAGGCGTACCATCTATTTAGGCCTGCAGCATTCTTGGCACTACTGCATTTTCGGACCAATGTTGCTCATTTTTACTCCTGATCTGATTATATTTCATGTATTCCGCATACTCAGCGGGTTTTGAATGGATCTCGAAAAGCCAAAGTATTTCAAGCATTGTTTTCAAATCTGGACAGCAGTCGTACTAAAATTGCTAGACTTTGTTACAAAACTAAACACTATGTCGTTTGATCACCGCAACGATGATGATAACGTCATCAGACTTTCTCCCCTCCCCCTTTTTTGGGGGGTATTGATTGGTATAATACATGTGATGTATTATGATTGTATTTGTAATTAGAAGGTATACACACGTGTTTTTCGAGCAATGTTATTACAGCCAGTATTCTAATACAAGAGGCATAATGAACTTTGCATTAATGATTTTATCATTTTACTAGATTTACGAGAATGTTTACATAGAAAGCCTTTGTACATGTTTGCTTACATCTTTGTATGTGTAGATGGGTATTCTTAGGTCGCTTGTATGTCTGTGCTACTTTTGTGTGCGTATGTGCTTGTGTTTGTGTGTTCCTGTGTGGTAAATACTATTATACGATTGCGATACACAATCGATCAGTTTATTATTGATTATTTAGTCATATTGTAATGTAATGTCGTGTCAAGTTTAAAAAAGAAAAGGATTTCAATAATACACGCATCATAGGAGCTAAGGTAAAAACCAATAATTTTTGTAACAGTATTGTTTCGTCTTGGTGGATTCATTCAAGGCATCTGATGCTTCTGTCTCGCTACTGGATGGAATCATTTTATAAATCATTAATAAATAAAAGATTTTTAAAAATTAAAAAAAATCATTTATTCAGCCCATAGGGGAAATTTGTCTCCATGGTCTATTCCAAGGGAAGACTGGTATAACCCAGGCGTCACAGCAGTGCAGCGCCACAAAAATAGCTAGGGTGAGGTGACTTGCTTAAGGCCACAAAGTAAAAATAGCTAGGGTGAGGTGACTTGCTTAAGGCCACAAAGTAAAAATAGCTAGGGTGAGGTGACTTGCTCAAGGCCACAAAGTAAAAATAGCTAGGGTGAGGTGACTTGCTCAAGGCCACAAAGTAAAAATAGCTAGGGTGAGGTGACTTGCTCAAGGCCACAAAGTAAAAATAGCTAGGGTGAGGTGACTTGCTTAAGGCCACAAAGTAAAAATAGCTAGGGTGAGGTGACTTGCTTAAGGCCACAAAGTAAAAATAGCTAGGGTGAGGTGACTTGCTTAAGGCCACAAAGTAAAAATAGCTAGGGTGAGGTGACTTGCTTAAGGCCACAAAGTAAAAATAGCTAGGGTGAGGTGACTTGCTTAAGGCCACAAAGTAAAAATAGCTAGGGTGAGGTGACTTGCTTAAGGCCACAAAGTAAAAATAGCTAGGGTGAGGTGACTTGCTTAAGGCCACAAAGTAAAAATAGCTAGGGTGAGGTGACTTGCTTAAGGCCACAAAGTAAAAATAGCTAGGGTGAGGTGACTTGCTTAAGGCCACAAAGTAAAAATAGCTAGGGTGAGGTGACTTGCTTAAGGCCACAAAGTAAAAATAGCAGGGTGAGGATTGCTTAGCCACAAGTAAATAGTAGGTGAGGTGACTTGCTTAAGGCCACAAAGTACAAATAGCTAGGGTGAGGTGACTTGCTTAAGGCCACAAAGTAAAAATAGCTAGGGTGAGGTGACTTGCTTAAGGCCACAAAGTAAAAATAGCTAGGGTGAGGTGACTTGCTTAAGGCCACAAAGTAAAAATAGCTAGGGTGAGGTGACTTGCTTAAGGCCACAAAGTACAAATAGCTAGGGTGAGGTGACTTGCTCAAGGCCACAAAGTACAAATAGCTAGGGTGAGGTGACTTGCTCAAGGCCACAAAGTAAAAATAGCTAGGGTGAGGTGACTTGCTTAAGGCCACAAAGTAAAAATAGCTAGGGTGAGGTGACTTGCTTAAGGCCACAAAGTAAAAATAGCTAGGGTGAGGTGACTTGCTTAAGGCCACAAAATAAAAATAGCTAGGGTGAGGTGACTTGCTTAAGGCCACAAAGTACAAATAGCTAGGGTGAGGTGACTTGCTTAAGGCCACAAAGTAAAAATAGTAGGGTGAGGTGACTTGCTTAAGGCCACAAAGTAAAAATAGATAGGGTGAGGTGACTTGCTTAAGGCCACAAAGTAAAAATAGCTAGGGTGAGGTGACTTGCTTAAGGCCACAAAGTAAAAATAGCTAGGGTGAGGTGACTTGCTTAAGGCCACAAAGTAAAAATAGCTAGGGTGAGGTGACTTGCTTAAGGCCACAAAGTAAAAATAGCTACGGTGAGGTGACTTGCTTAAGGCCACAAAGTAAAAATAGCTAGGGTGAGGTGACTTGCTTAAGGCCACAAAGTAAAAATAGCTAGGGTGAGGTGACTTGCTTAAGGCCACAAAGTACAAATAGCTAGGGTGAGGTGACTTGCTCAAGGCCACAAAGTAAAAATAGCTAGGGTGGGGTGACTTGCTTAAGGCCACAAAGTAAAAATAGCTAGGGTGAGGTGACTTGCTTAAGGCCACAAAGTAAAGTAAAAAAAGCTAGGGTGAGGTGACTTGCTTAAGGCCACAAAGTAAAAATAGCTAGGGTGAGGTGACTTTCTTAAGGCCACAAAGTACAAATAGCTAGGGTGAGGTGACTTGCTCAAGGCCACAAAGTAAAATAGCTAGGGTGAGGTGACTTGTTTAAGGCCACAAAGTAAAAATAGCTAGGGTGAGGTGACTTGCTTAAGGCCACAAAGTAAAAATAGCTAGGGTGAGGTGACTTGCTTAAGGCCACAAAGTAAAAATAGCTAGGGTGAGGTGAGTTGCTTAAGCCCACAAAGTACAAATAGCTAGGGTGAGGTGACTTGCTCAAGGCCACAAAGTAAAAATAGCTAGGGTGAGGTGACTTGCTTAAGGCCACAAAGTACAAATAGCTAGCGTGAGGTGACTTGCTCAAGGCCACAAAGTAAAAATAGCTAGGGTGAGGTGACTTGCTTAAGGCCACAAAGTAAAAATAGCTAGGTTGAGGTGACCTGCTTAAGGCCACAAAGTAAAAATTGCTAGGGTGAGGTGACTTGCTTAAGGCCACAAAGTAAAAATAGCTAGGGTGAGGTGACTTGCTTAAGGCCACAAAGTAAAAAAGCTAGGGTGAGGTGACTTGCTTAAGGCCACAAAGTAAAAATAGCTAGGGTGAGGTGACTTGCTTAAGGCCACAAAGTAAAAATAGCTAGGGTGAGGTGACTTGCTTAAGGCCACAAAGTAAAAATAGCTAGGGTGAGGTGACTTGCTTAAGGCCACAAAGTAGAAATAGCTAGGGTGAGGTGACTTGCTTAAGGCCACAAAGTAAAAATAGCTAGGGTGAGGTGACTTGCTTAAGGCCACAACGTAAAAATAGCTAGGGTGAGGTGACTTGCTTAAGGCCACAAAGTAAAAATAGCTAGGGTGAGGTGACTTGCTTAAGGCCACAAAGTACAAATAGCTAGGGTGAGGTGACTTGCTTAAGGCCACAAAGTAAAAATAGCTAGGGTGAGGTGACTTGCTTAAGGCCACAAAGTAAAAATAGCTAGGGTGAGGTGACTTGCTTAAGGCCACAAAGTAAAAATAGCTAGGGTGAGGTGACTTGCTTAAGGCCACAAAGTAAAAATAGCTAGGGTGAGGTGACTTGCTTAAGGCCACAAAGTAAAAATAGCTAGGGTGAGGTGACTTGCTTAAGGCCACAAAGTAAAAATAGCTAGGGTGAGGTGACTTGCTTAAGGCCACAAAGTACAAATAGCTAGGGTGAGGTGACTTGCTTAAGGCCACAAAGTACAAATAGCTAGGGTGAGGTGACTTGCTCAAGGCCACAAAGTAAAAATAGCTAGGGTGAGGTGACTTGCTTAAGGCCACAAAGTAAAAATAGCTAGGGTGAGGTGACTTGCTTAAGGCCACAAAGTAAAAATAGCTAGGATGAGGTGACTTGCTTAAGGCCACAAAGTAAAAATAGCTAGGGTGAGGTGACTTGCTTAAGGCCACAAAGTAAAAATAGCTAGGGTGAGGTGACTTGCTTAAGGCCACAAAGTAAAAGTAGCTAGGGTGAGGTGACTTGCTTAAGGCCACAAAGTAAAAATAGCTAGGGTGGGTGACTTGCTTAAGGCCACAAAGTAAAAATAGCTAGGTGAGGTGACTTGCTTAAGGCCACAAAGTAAAAATAGCTAGGGTGAGGTGACTTGCTTAAGGCCACAAAGTAAAAATAGCTAGGGTGAGGTGACTTGCTTAAGGCCACAAAGTAAAAATAGCTAGGGTGAGGTGACTTGCTTAAGGCCACAAAGTAAAAATAGCTAGGGTGAGGTGACTTGCTTAAGGCCACAAAGTAAAAATAGCTAGGGTGAGGTGACTTGCTTAAGGCCACAAAGTAAAAATAGCTAGGGTGAGGTGACTTGCTTAAGGCCACAAAGTAAAAATAGCTAGGGTGAGGTGACTTGCTTAAGGCCACAAAGTAAAAATAGCTAGGGTGAGGTGACTTGCTTAAGGCCACAAAGTAAAAATAGCTAGGGTGAGGTGAATTGCTTAAGGCCACAAAGTAAAAATAGCTAGGGTGAGGTGACTTGCTTAAGGCCACAAAGTAAAAATAGCTAGGGTGAGGTGACTTGCTTAAGGCCACAAAGTACAAATAGCTAGGGTGAGGTGACTTGCTTAAGGCCACAAAGTACAAATAGCTAGGGTGAGGTGACTTGCTTAGGGCCACAAAGTACAATTAGCTAGGGTGAGGTGACTTGCTTAAGGCCACAAAGTACAGCGGCAGCTGATCGAACTCGTTACCTTTCCGGTCCGAAGCAAAATCCGTACGCCAAGCCACGCTGACCCAGAAATTAAAGATCTTTATTTACGAAGCAAAATCCGTACGCCAAGCCACGCTGACCCAGAAATTAAAGATCTTTATTTACGAAGCAAAATCCGTACGCCAAGCCACGCTGACCCAGAAATTAAAGATCTTTATTTACGAAGCAAAATCCGTACGCCAAGCCACGCTGACCCAGAAATTAAAGATCTTTATTTACGAAGCAAAATCCGTACGCCAAGCCACGCTGACCCAGAAATTAAAGATCTTTATTTACGAAGCAAAATCCGTACGCCAAGCCACGCTGACCCAGAAATTAAAGATCTTTATTTACGAAGCAAAATCCGTACGCCAAGCCACGCTGACCCAGAAATTAAAGATCTTTATTTACGAAGCAAAATCCGTACGCCAAGCCACGCTGACCCAGAAATTAAAGATCTTTATTTACGAAGCAAAATCCGTACGCCAAGCCACGCTGACCCAGAAATTAAAGATCTTTATTTTTAAAATATCCAATGCAGGAATATATAAAATGGCAATAACAACAAGAAGAACAAACGCAACAATAAAAAACAACAATAACAACGTCATCATTATCAATACCAACAATAAAAACAACAACAACAACAACAACCATGGTGAAAGATTTAATGTTGCGATCCAAAAGGAGGATCATCATATTGAAAGGATTCGAACTAAAGGGATAAATTCTTAATCAGCATTATTTTGGATTCAGTGTCACCTCAAATACTTTGATATTTGCATTCCATATTTTTCGAGTCCGATGTAGGTGATACTAACCGCTGCGGATAATGTGATGGTTACGGTTTGAGATCATGGTCTTTCATGTCGTTTGGGGAGAGGGAAAGTTGGCCTGTATTATAAGATTGTCATCCATCTGACCTATTACGACAATTGATAAACTTCATACCTAATAAACAATTATGTGTCGTATGAGACCACTTGATCCCTGGAAAGAGGATACTTTAACATTTCAAACTCATTTCATCAACAATTATCCACCAATCTAAGCTTGATTTTTGATGAAGATCAATAAAAAAGAAAATAATAGCAACTGATATGATTCAAAACTACTGTGTCATAAAATTCTAGCAAACACAACCATGTTACTGGGTTGGAAATCGTTTGATAAAGATCGTAGTACAAGCACTTTTACCGCTAAATCTATGAGCGCCACTTTTGATCAAATCACTTCCACCATATTGGTATGATATCATTTCCTATCGGTCATATTGGAATGACGTCACTTCCAATTGTGACTATTTGCTGCCATGTCGAGTCAAATGAGATATGAGAACCTCCTTACGGAATTAAATCAAGATATAATATGTTGTGTAATGACAGAACGTCTGACCGCTAATCAGGAGATCTGATGTTCGATCCCCATTTAAAGCAGGCAGTATTTTGGCTTTTATTTATTCTTGTATTTTTCTCATTATTTTGGTTGTCTTTCTTTTCATTCACACCTTCACAGATATCATTTTTTTAATAGATAGATTGAAGTTGACGTCACTCGAGTCTTTGTAATTGTTTTTTTTTTTTTGCAATCCACGTTTATGAGTAATTCTTAATTAACTGTATTATCCAGATTATAAAAGTTCATGTTTACACAGACGTTTGTGTATTGCTCCGTTATACTTCAGGATGACAATGTTGTGAGCTTCTTAGCCAAGCGCATACTATCTATATCAAGAATTAAACTGAAAAGGGTTTATAAAAAACACGACAAAACATTCAGTTGCAGTCAATTTTTTATCGATGTCAATCAAATTATTTTTTAATATCTTGAGCCTTTATAATGTGCAATATCAACTAAGCATGCTCAAAGCCCTTTACAAATGATCCTTAGCCAACAGCAACACTAAACATGCCTGTTAAACGACGTTACAATTTTTCAGACAGATATAATGCTGTTAAAAGAAAAGTATTCATCTTACACCTGACTTCGGTGAGATAATGTGAGTAAAGAGCCTTTTCCACTCACTCAACTGTGCGCCGCTTAGACCGGGACTTGAACCAGGACCTTCCATTAGATTACATAGCAGCGTTAATTATGATGCATTTATTATGTGCCTGTGTTTGACGTCCTAAATCTGTCCTGTCTAAATATATGAAGTTCAAGTTTAACATCTTTATTTGCAAAATGTGGATTGCCCACCACTGTAGATTTTATACAATTATGTGGTGACTTTGTCCATTATTGTGTTATTGAGTTGAAAAATAAATGTTTAATAGCTGACCAAATTGGTTGTTGTTTGTAATATATAGGATTTCTGGTGGGAGGGTGTTCCGTTCCTTGATGGTTCTTGGGAAAAAACTGTTTTTATAATTGTTGGTTCTGTGTGTTAGGGTTGTGAACTTACTGCTATGATACTTTCTTGTGGAAGTGCAGTGTTGTTTGGTGAAATACCGTGGTAGAGTTACTGCTGTTTTGTTGGAATGTTCTGTTCGGTGTAGAAGTTGGGTCGTTTTTCTTTACCCTTCTCTCCAGTGTTTTCCACAGCAACAATTTCAGGGCCTCAGTAACGCATTCTGGTTCGTGCAAGTAATTATTGGTGACAAACCTCGAAGCTGCCCTTTGAACTTGTTCGATTTTCTTGGTGTGAACTTGTTAATCAGGATCCCACAATGTGCACGCGTATTCAATACGGGTCTGACTAAAGCATTGTATGCCTGCTCTTTCACCTTTGGGCGGCACTGGTACAGGTTCCGCCTCAGAATGCCGAGGGAACGATTTGCTTTTGACAAAATATTATCAATATGTTGGTCACATTTAATTGATTTATTTAGTTGGATTCCCAAGCAGGGTAACATGTCCCGACGTTTTAATAACTGACCGCTTATTTGGTAGTCATAATTAATTTGTTGTTTTTTGTTTGTTATTGAAATTAGAAACCATTTCTAGGGGTGGAATTTCATCTGCCAGGTTTGTGCCCATGATAGAAATGAGTCAAGATCATTCTGTAATATGTCTGCCTCATTCTGTGTTTCAAACTCGAAGAAGAGGATGTCCTCGGCGAATGATTTGAGCTTGGTAAGAGTTGATATGTTTTTGTTCCTAAGTCGTTAATGAATGTTAGAAAGCAGAGCGGTCCAAGGACAGTTCATTGCGGTACTCCCAATAAAACCTTGTACTTTTCAATTCTATATCCATCCAAAACTAGTTCCTGCGTTCTATTGCTGAGCCAGTCTCCAAGCCAAGAAAGCAGTTTTTTTCCTTCTGTTTTGAGTCGTTTTCTTCATCAATGGTCTTTTTGGGGGACTTTGGGTCGATGTTTTTAATTTCATGGTGTTCCAGTATTCTGAGGAGTCGTCTATGTGGTACACTATCAAATGCCTTCAAATAATCTAGAACAATTAGATATATTTGATTTCTGCTGTCTAATGCCTTTCCTATTTCTTCTATAGTGTTTACGAGCTGGCTTTCACAAGATCTATGTTTCCAAAAACCATGTTGATAATCGACTAGAACATTTTGTCTTTCATCGTGCTCCATTATTGAATGAAACACAATGTGCTCGAGTACTTTACACGAGACAGACGTCAGTGACACTGGTCTATAGTTCGAAATACATAAATATTTTGTTTTCCACAGTTCAATCTTCTTAAATGTCAATAATGGTTTGGATCCATCTGCTTTTGATGCTCCGAAAACCAGACCCTCAGGTTCACTCCCCGCTGGTGTAACCTTGCCTGAGTCTCAGGTTCACTCCCCATTGTTTGCCTACTTTCCATAACTTTGCCGCATATTGTGGGGTTTCGAAGAGTTTCATAAAAAGTACCCCCCCACCCCCTTGGAATTGCTTTTTTACGAAACTCAGAGTCCCAGGTTTACTCCCCACTAGTGTACACTTCTCTGAATCTCAGGTTCACCCTCGCTGTTGCCAACTTCAATAAATTTGTCTGATATTGCCAGGTTTCGTCGGGTTTCGTAAAAAAGTAATTGCTTTTATGTGAAACTCGCTGAAACCCGCCGAAAACCATAGTCTCAGGTTCACTCCCACTGGTGTACACCTCCCTGAGTCTCAGGTTCACTCCTCACTGTTTGCTTACTTTCCATAACATTTCCGCATATTGTCGGGTTTCGGAGGGTTTTGTAAAAAAGTCCCCGCCTTAAACCCAGTCCCAGGTTCACTCCCCACTGGTGTACACTTCCCTGAGTCCTAGATTCACTCCCCACAGCTGCCTACTTCCCATAACTTTGTCGGGATTCTTCGGGTTTCGGAAAAAACAGCATATATACTGAATAGTGCAAAACCACTATTCATTATCAGATACTGAATAGTGCTAGCCAATTTAAAATAACAAAGCAAAAAGGAAAACAAAAACAAACGTCAGAACATTTTAAATCAGATTTATTAAGCAGGACAACACAAATCAACCATGTCACAACCCTTGTCAGGAATTCAATGATGTGTCACGGTGTCGCAGCTTCCTTTTCCAGCTGAAAAATAGAAGAAGATAAAAAGGCAGTAGTCGAGATGATAAGAATAAAAATATGAAATAATATCAACAACAATTCGTTTTGACCAGTTAACTGACGCCGTACTCTGGGAAATGCAAGTATTTATAAAAATATGAAATAATATCAACAACAATTCGTTTTGACCAGTTAACTGACGCCGTACTCTGGGAAATGCAAGTATTTATAAAAATATGAAATAATATCAACAACAATTCGTTTTGACCAGTTAACTGACGCCGTACTCTGGGAAATGCAAGTATTTATAAAAATATGAAATAATATCAACAACAATTCGTTTTGACCAGTTAACTGACGCCGTACTCTGGGAAATGCAAGTATTTATAAAAATATGAAATAATATCAACAACAATTCGTTTTGACCAGTTAACTGACGCCGTACTATGGGAAATGCAAGTATTTATAAAAATATGAAATAATATCAACAACAATTCGTTTTGACCAGTTAACTGACGCCGTACTCTGGGAAATGCAAGTATTTATAAAAATATGAAATAATATCAACAACAATTCGTTTTGACCAGTTAACTGACGCCGTACTCTGGGAAATGCAAGTATTTAAAAATTCGTTTTGACCAGTTAACTGACGCCGTACTCTGGGAAATGCAAGTATTTAAAAATTCGTTTTGACCAGTTAACTGACGCCGTACTCTGGGAAATGCAAGTATTTAAAAATTCGTTTTGACCAGTTAACTGACGCCGTACTCTGGGAAATGCAAGTATTTAAAAATTCGTTTTGACCAGTTAACTGACGCCGTACTCTGGGAAATGCAAGTATTTAACAATTCGTTTTGACCAGTTAACTGACGCCGTACTCTGGGAAATGCAAGTATTTAAAAATTCGTTTTGACCAGTTAACTGACGCCGTACTCTGGGAAATGCAAGTATTTAACAATTCGTTTTGACCAGTTAACTGACGCCGTACTCTGGGAAATGCAAGTATTTAACAATTCGTTTTGACCAGTTAACTGACGCCGTACTCTGGGAAATGCAAGTATTTAACAATTCGTTTTGACCAGTTAACTGACGCCGTACTCTGGGAAATGCAAGTATTTAACAATTCGTTTTGACCAGTTAACTGACGCCGTACTCTGGGAAATGCAAGTATTTAAAAATTCGTTTTGACCAGTTAACTGACGCCGTACTCTGGGAAATGCAAGTATTTAAAAAGTCGTTTTGACCAGTTAACTGACGCCGTACTCTGGGAAATGCAAGTATTTAAAAATTCGTTTTGACCAGTTAACTGACGCCGTACTCTGGGAAATGCAAGTATTTAACAATTCGTTTTGACCAGTTAACTGACGCCTGTACTCTGGGAAATGCAAGTATTTAAAAATTCGTTTTGACCAGTTAACTGACGCCGTACTCTGGGAAATGCAAGTATTTAACAATTCGTTTTGACCAGTTAACTGACGCCGTACTCTGGGAAATGCAAGTATTTAACAATTCGTTTTGACCAGTTAACTGACGCCGTACTCTGGGAAATGCAAGTATTTAACAATTCGTTTTGACCAGTTAACTGACGCCGTACTCTGGGAAATGCAAGAATTTAAAAATTTGGCCCAAAAACCGTGTCCTTCAAAAACCGATCGATTTAAATGACCTTCATCTCGGCAATAACTCTCAAACCTGGGACTTCACGTTACATTCCCGCAGTCGAGCCAGTTAATTTAACATAGACTATTCAATTCCTTGTACATATTTAAACTCATCATAAAAAGTATAATTTGTAAAATCTTTTAGAATTTAAATTGAAAACAAGTCAACAACACCGACAAAAATAGAACAAATGGACAAAGTCATGTTTGAATTCCAACACCCTTGTGTCTGAATTGGAATAAGCGGGTGTCCGAATTAAAACAACTGGGTGTCTAAATTGAAACAATTGGCGTCTGAATTACAAGTTTTGATTTAGTGGCAAACGTTTTTAATATCTATTTTAATACACTAGTGGAGAAACAGCAATAATACGCTTCAACAGTCGTGACGTCACTTCACCCGTAATGATGCAGAGTAACTTAGTAACTAGCTCTAAACTATCGGAAGAATGGCGGACGCCCTTATGAAATATTTCTCCGACGAGCATGAAAGTGTATCCAGAGGAGAAAAACATTATAAATCTTATCATGTTATGAATTTCATACATTCTGATCACGTGACATGTGAAAAAGTTTTAGCCTGCATGAAGAATAAATAGTATTGATTTTCTTTGTTTAGAACCAAACTGATCGTTGCTAGGCGACGTGACATCAGACTATTGAATCCTATTGCGGAGAAATAAATTTTCTTTGTTTAGAACCAAACTGCTCGTTGCTAGGCGACGTGACATCAGACTATTGAATCCTATTGCGGAGAAATACATTTTCTTTGTTTAGAACCCAACTGCTCGTTGCTAGGCGACGTGACATCAGAATATTGAATCCTATTGCGGAGAAATGAAGGCTATTTGGCGGTAAACTGAGTGTTTTCAATTTCCTCTCCGGTCCGTCGTGCCCTCCATATCACCTTTCCTCTCAGTCGGTCTCTTGTTTTATCATAGCAAGGTGAGTACAACTCACTCTTTTAGTTGATGAACCGAACAGAAACCGAACGCGAAAGTTTAATCTTAGAATTAAAAATTGTGTCAGTTTCCTCCCAACAAAGTGAAACATCACACAGAGTTTCTTTATTATTGTTTTAGAACACCTTTGGGCGGTCAGGGTTCACTTGATATTGATACATGTTTGAATAGTAATGTAAACTTTTTAGGTTACACTTAGTTTTGTTTGCTGGTATGTTTCATGTGTTTGTTGTGAGTAAATTACAGAAAGGTATAGCGTTTATTTACGAATATACAGTAATCAATTACTTATACTTTTTATAGTGAGAGACGAGGACGCAGACACGCACTGCCTTTCGCTTTATCTATTCTCATAATAGAAATACGAGATGTATGAAGACAATGTCTGAATAGTTAGGAGTTTTAGATTTAACATTTGAATTTAAGATTTGTAAATAATTTAATGAATGCTAATCAAAGCGATAAATAAAACAGATCCACTTGCATTTTCAAATATAAATATATCTATTTTATGCTAAATCACCGTATTATTTATAGTTAAGATTTTAGAAATATGTTTGGGGGGGGGGGGTAAAATAAACAAAACCAAAGAGAGGTAACTCTTAATGCGATAGTGACATGGATGACTGCGTTTGATAGATAAACGAGAAATCTCAGTAATTATGGTAAAATAATGGCCATTTTGAACAGGCACTCATCTACCTTAATTATTATACTGCTGTATTGTGGAAATTAACTAGATTGAGACAAATATTTTGAGCCATCATATTTGCTCAGTTCCAAAGGGCGGCCAAATTGTGGCAAATCCTAAGGTCAAATGTCAAATTAAGTCTTGACTGTCGTCTGCGCTAAGATTAACGAAGAGGAAATCCCGCGACTTTGATCGGATGCCTTATATTTAGTCCAAACGACTTTACTACGTCTTCCGTGCCACCACCTATCTATATCGCCTTGACATCGCCATGACACCGCCTTCTCATTAATGGAATTTTCCATTTTCCTAATAAGGAAATGTAGTAAAAGAGTCATAGTTAAGGACATTAATAACCATTTGAATCAATAGACATTAGAATTACCCATAATTTAAGAAGGGTTTGTAATTTACTCCTGTATCAATACGAGAAAAATAGCGGTATAATTTTTAGATTTGCCAGTTGTTCTGTGCTCGATGATAAAAAAAAATAAATTAACATTTGGTGTACGGAACA
>NC_088367.1:57028412-57039654 GCF_034508935.2 Berghia stephanieae | reverse complement strand
TTGTTGTTGTTGTTGTTGTTGTTGTTGTTGTTGTTGTTGTTATTGTTGTTGTTGTTTATTATTATTATTATTATTATTATTATTATTATTATTATTATTATTATTATTATTATTATTATTTTATTATTATTATTATTATTATAGCCAAAATATCAGTAAACCTGCTCAAAGCCTTTTACCCCAAATCCATATACTCAGTTTACACTTGAGTACGGTGAGAGAATGTGAGTAAAGAACCATTCTTTCAAAGACTCAACTATGCGCCGAGCGGGAAAATATCCAGTAAACGTGCTAAAAGCGCTTTACAACGGGTACCCAGCCAACAGCAACACTTAACACGCGGAGCGAGACATGACAGGAAGGAAAAAAAAAAAAACACGATTAACGGCCATGTACTCGTTTTCAATGCACTATTCAAGGGATGCAACTCAAGAATATAACATAGGGTGTACAAATACCAAGGATTAATTCCCTTGATATGGTCATATAAACACTTCGAACTACTTCAGTTGAGTCCTTGAAAAAAGGCTCTTTACTCACACTCTCTCGCCGTACTCAGGTTTAATTAAAAATGATCAACACAATGGCTACCGGTTGGTTTGTCAGCTAATTACATCAACTATGCGCCGAGCAGGACACAACAGGACGGAGAAAACACCACTAACGGCCAGCTACTCGGTCTACACCTGAGTACGGTGAGAGAATGTGAGTAAAGAACCTTTTTATCGAGGACTAAACTATGCGCCGAGCGAGGCAATCGTGTTCAAAGCGCTTTACAACGCGTCTGCAGCCAATAGCAACACTTAACATGCAGACACGACAGGACGGAGAAAACACTACTAACGACCATATACTCGGTTTACACTTGAGTGCGGTGAGAGAATGTGAGTAAAGAACCATTTTTTCAAAGACTCAACTATGCGCCGAGCTAGACAATATCCAGTAAACGTGCTCAAAGCGCTTTACAACGGGTTCCCAGCCAACAGCAACACTTAACACGCGGGGCGGGGCACGACAGGACGGAAATAACACTACTAACGGTCAGCTACTCGGTTTGCATCTGAGTACGGTGAGAGAATTTGAGTAAAGAACCTTTTCATCGAGGACTCAACTATGCGCCGAACTAGGCAATCGTGCTCAAAGCGCTTTACAACGCGTCTGCAGCCAACAGCAACACTTAACATGCAGAGCCGGACCCGACTGGCCGGAGAAAACACTACTAACTAGTTTTACACCTGATTACGATGTGAGTAAAGAACCTTTTTATCGAGGACTCAACTATGCGCCGAGCTAGACAATATCCAGTAAACGTGCTCAAAGCGCTTTACAACGGGTTCCCAGCCAACAGCAACACTTAACACGCGGGGCGGGACACGACAGGACGGAGAAAACATTACTAACGGCCAGCTACTCGTTTTACATCTGAGTACGGTGAGAGAATGTGAGTAAAGAAGCTTTTTATCGAGGACTCAACTATGCGCTGAGCGAGGCAATCGTGCTCAAAGCGCTTTACACAGCGTCTGCAGCCAACAGGACGTAGAAAACACTACTAACGGCCATATACTCGGTTTACACTTGAGTACGGTGAGAGAATGTGAGTAAAGAACCATTTTTTCAAAGACTCAAATATGCGCCGAGCTAAACAATATCTAGCAAACGTGCTCAAAGCGCTTTACAACGGGTTCCCAGCCAACAGCAACACTTAACACGCGGGGCGAGACATGACCGGACGGAAAAATAGTAACGGCCATGTACTCGTTTTCAATGCCCTATTCAAGGGATGCAACTCAAGAATGTAACATAGGGTGTACAAATACCAAGGATTAATTCCCTTGATATGGTCATATAAACACTTCGAACTACTTCAGTTGAGTCCTTGAAAAAAGGCTCTTTACTCACACTCTCTCGCCGTACTCAGGTTTAATTAAAAATGATCAACACAATGGCTACCGGTTGGTTTGTCAGTTAATTACATCAACTATGCGCCGAACGAGGATCGAACCCATAATTTGTTGTTGTTGTTATTATTATTATTATTATTATTATTATTATTATTATTATTATTATTATTATTATTATTATTATTATTATTATTATTATTATTATTATTATTATTATTATTATATTATTATTATTATTATTATTATTATTATTATTATTATTATTATTATTATTATTTTATTATTATTATTTATTATTATTTATTATATTATTATTATTATTTTATTATTATTTTATATTGGTTAATTATTGTTATTATTATTGTTATTAATTATAATTATTATTATTTATTTATTATTATTATTATTATATATTATTATTATTATTATAGATTATTATATATATTATTATTATTATTAATTATTATTATTGATTATTATTATTATTTTATTATTATTATTATTTATTATTAATTATTATATTTATTAATTATTATTATTGATTATTATTATTATATATTATTATATTATATATTATTATTTATTATTATTATTATTATTATTATTATTATTATTATTATTATTATTATTATATTATTATTTATTATTATTATTATTATTATTATTATTATTATATTATTATTATTATTATTATTATTATTATTATTATTATTATTTATTACTATTATTATTATTTCTAGCCAACATATCCAGTAACGTGCTCAAAGCGCTTTACAACGCGTCTGCAGCCGACTGCAACACTTAACATGCAGAGCGGGACACGGCAGGACGGAGAAAACACCACTAACGGCCAGCTACTCGTTTTACATCTGGATACGGTGAGAGAATGTGAGTAAAGAACCTTTTTATCGAGGACTCAACTATGCGCCGAGGGAGGCAATCGTGCTCAAAGCGCTTTACAACGCGTCTGCAGCCAACTGCAACACTTAACACGCAGGGCGGGACACGACAGGACGGAGAAAACACCACTAACGGCCAACTACTCGGTTTACACCTGAGTACGGTGAGAGAATGTGAGTAAAGAACCTCTTTATCGATGACTCAACTATGCGCCGAGCATCAAGCATCAGAATTATGTTCATAAATCATTGTAGGGAATCAAACTATACTCATTTTAACAAAGATTGAACAGTTTAATCAATTTGAACAAGACATATGCTTGATCCTCCAATTGGTGCATTTCACAGTTATATAACTATATATCATATATTAATATATATATATTATATATATATATATAGGCCAGGCTTTCTGCCGTTTTTAATTGAGCGATGTACTTCGTGAATTAATTGTCGTACTATATCTCGGTATACTTGTGGAAATTGTACAAAATCTGAAGTAATAAAAATACATAGAATAATAAAGCATGCTAATCGAATGTTAGGAAATGATGGATGGAACTATTTTGAAGATTTTCACAAAGATATTGCTAGTGTTAAAGTTAACAAAATTCAAAGAGACGAGTTCCACCCTCTGTACGACGTAATCAAAATAAGCCACAGGAGTAACAGACTAAAACACATGAAAACCAAAAGACAAAGATATTTTAATTCATTTTTACCATCATCAATACTAAACTTTAGGATGATTTTTTTTACTACATGACATTTGAAAGATATTTATTCGCTCTAAAATCAATTGATTTATGCATGTTTACATGGTGCTATATCTACATTATTTATTATTTATTTATACATTCAAATACCATGCTTTATTTTTACTTTTTATCAACCTGTGTTGGCTATGGGCAATCCTTCACAATCTATTTTCAAAATTCGATTTACATCACAAATCCATTATTGAAACCCTATTCTACTTTCATGTCTGATTTTTATAGCATTGCCTGTAACGGTTGTATATTTTATGAATATTTTATTTTTTTATATTTGATGTTTATTTTGTTTTCAATTAGCTTCGTATTTTCACCAATTAGTTCATGACAGTGTTTAAATCTGTGCTAATATAACGATGAATGATATGTAACATTATGATAATTTCCATTAAGGTTCAATAAAGTATATCTTATCTTATCTATATTGAAATTTACGTGACAATAATAATAATAATAATAATAATAATAAATAATAATAATAATAATAATAATAATAATAATAATAATAATAATAATAATAATAATAATAATAATAATAATAATAATAATAATAATAATGATAATAATATATTGTCGGGTTTCGTAAAAAAGTAATTGCTTTTATGTGAAACTCACAGAAAACCGCCGAAAACCAGACCCTAATGTTCACTCCCCGGCTGGTGTAACCTTCCCTGAGTCTCAGGTTCAATCCCCATTGTTTGCCTACTTTCCATAACTTTGCCACATATTGTGGGGTTTCAAAGGGGTTCATAAAAAAGTACCCCCCCCCCCTTGGAATTGCTTTTTTACGAAACCCAGTGTCCCAGGATCACTCCCCACTAGTGTACACTTCTCTGAATCTCAGGTTTACCCTCGCTGTTGCCTCTTTCAATAACTTTGTCTGATATTGCCAGCTTTCGTCGGGTTTCGTAAAAAAGTAATTGCTTTTATGTGAAACTCGCTGAAACCCGCCGAAAATCATAGTCTCAGGTTCACTCCCACTGGTGTACACTTCCCTGAGTCTCAGGTTCACTCCCACTGGTGTACACTTCCCTGTCTCAGGTTCACTCCTCACTGTTTGCTTACTTTCCATAACTTTGCCGCATATTGTCGGGTTTCGGAGGGTTTAGTAAAAAAGTCCCCCCCTTAAACCCAGTCCCAGGTTCATCCACACTGGTGTACACTTCCCTGAGTCCCAGATTCACTCCTCACAGCTGCCTACTTCCCATAACTTTGTCGGGGTTCTTCGGGTTTCGGAAAAAAACACCATATATACTGAATAGTGCAAAACCACTATTCAGTATCAGATACTGAATAGTGTTAGCCAATTTAAAATAACAAAACAAAAAGGAAAACAAAAACAAACGTCAGAACATTTTAAATCAGGTTTATTAAGCAGGATAACACAAATCAAACATGTCACAACCCTTGTCAGGAATTCAATGATGTGTCACGGTGTCGCAGCTTCCTTTTGCATCTGAAAAATAGAAGAAGATAAAAAGGAAGTAATAATACTTTGCAGTAGTCTAGATGATAAGTACTCTGGGAAATGCAAGTATTTAAAAATTTGGCCCAAAAACCGTGTCCTTCAAAAACCGATCGATTTAAATGACCCTCATCTCGGCAATAACTCTCAAACCTGGGACTTCACGTTACATTCCCGCAGTCGAGCCAGTTAATTTAACACGGACTAATCTGATTCCTTGTACATATTTAAACTCATCATAAAAATAATAATTTGTAAAATCTTTTTGAATTTAAATTGAAAACAAGTCAACAACAACGACAAAAATAGAACAAATGGACAAAGTCATGTTTGAATTCCAACACCCGTGTGTCTGAATTGGAATAAGCGGGTGTCCGAATTAAAACAACTGGGTGTCTAAATTGAAACAATTGGTGTCTGAATTACAAGTGTTGATTTAGTGGCAAACGTTTTTAATATCTATTTTAATCCACTAGTGGAGAAACAGCAATAATACGCTTCAACAGTCGTGATGTCACGTCACCCGCAACGATGCAGAGTAACTTAGTAACTGGCTCTAAACTATCGGAAGAATAGCGGACGCCCTGATGAAATACTTCTCCGACGAGCATGAAAGTGTATCCAGAGAAGAAAAACATTATAAATCTTATCATGTTATGAATTTCATACATTCTGATCACGTGACATGTGAAAAAGTTTAAGCCTGCATGAAGAATAAATAGTATTGATTTTCTTTGTTTAGAACCAAACTGATCGTTGCTAGGCGACGTGACATCAGACTATTGAATCCTATTGCGGAGAAATACATTTTCTTTGTTTAGAACCAAACTGCTCGTTGCTAGGCGACGTGACATCAGAATATTGAATCCTATTGCGGAGGAATAAAGGCTATTAGGCGGTAAACTGAGTGCTTTCAATTTCCTCTCCGGTCCGTCGTGCCCTCCATATGACCTTTCCTCTCAGTCGGTCTCTTGTTTTATCATAGCAAGGTGAGACAAACTCACTCTATTAGTTGACGAACCGAACAGAAACCGAACGCGAAAGTTTAATCTTTGAATTTAATATTCTGTCAGTTTCCTCCCAACAAAGTGAAACATCACACAGTTTCTTTATTATTGTTTAAGAACACCTTTGGGTGGTCAGGGTTCACTTGATACATGTTTGAATAGTAATGAGAAATCTCAGTAATTATGGTAAAATAACGGCCATTTTGAACAGATACTCATCTACCTTAATTATTATACTGTTGTATTGTGGAAATTAACTAGATTGAGACAAATATTTTGAGCCATCATATTTGCTCAGTTCCAAAAGGCGGCCAAATTGTGAAAATCCTAAGGTCAAATGTCAAATTAAGTCTTGACTGTCGGCTGCGCTAAGATTAACGAAGAGGAAATCCCGCGACTTTGATCGGATGTCTTATATTTAGTCCAAACGAATATATATATATATATATATATATATATATATATATATATATATATATATATATATATATATATATGTTTATATATATATATATATATATATGTATATATATGTGTGTGTGTGTGTGTGTGTGTGTGTGTGTCCAATGTAAATATGTGATGGTTTCTTTTATGTGATTTGTGTCCCACCGCCTCCAACCTGTTTTATGAAAGAATGATTCTGTTGCTAGAAATTCATGATAAAACCCCTTTAGTGGTCTCTGATATAGGAATAAACGAGACGAGCTAAAATGCATTAAAGGAAGCTCGTGACGTATTTGTATCATTGGTTTAAACAATTCAAATCGAAGGTCATTTATCGAAAAATTGATGACTTCTGACCGTCACCTTTTAAAATTATTGTATCTGCGTTTTATTTAAATCATGCAAACTAGTGGAAGTTAGTGATACGTTGCCGTGGGATTTTTATTGACACTTTAAATTAAACTAAAAATCGGCTACTAAACTCTTCCGTTAATATTTTTTCTATTATTCTGATATCTATTGACATTAGCAATGGTTTTTATAGGAAACGGGATTTTATAATACAGTTTTTGACCAAAATTTAATATTTTGTAACCTCTGAATAAACCCCCCAAAGTCGGGCTGGCCCTCGGTCCTAAATCCAATGTAGATCAAAAACTGTATAACTAATAGTAAAAGCAATATAGTACATACATTGCGTGACTGTTACGTTTTGTTGAGGAGAATGAGTATGATTTTAAAATTAACTGTTAATATGATACTTGAAGAACATACAATGAAAACCAAGTGAACAGGAAACTAAGAAACTTTCATCAGTGAACGAGTATAGATGATAGAGCGTATTTTCATTCCAGTGCCGGCTTCCAAGGACAAAACTCACACACGTACTTAAGTGTGTATCGTGTTGTGTCTTAGTACATGGATAATTATAGTCTGCGAACACCAAAATTAACAATAATTGATATGTCGCACTTCTGTCCATACTACCTTTAACATTTCTTTTGGCATCACGTTCAACAGGAAAAAGTAATGTCTTGACACGATGGGTTACATTTTGCCTGCATTTAACAAAGATTTGAACTTCTAAATAAAAATGACGCTTACCTGATTTATTTTTTTGCCTGATCATAATTTGATGATTGAAAGAGAGATAGACAAAATAGATAGTTATTATTATTATTATTATTATTATTATTATTATTATTATTATTATTATTATTATTATTATTATTATTATTATTATTATTATTATTATTATTATTATTATTATTATTATTATTATTATTATTATTATTATTATTATTATTATTATTATTATTATTATTATTATTATTATTATTATTATTATTATTATTATTATTATTATTATTATTATTATTATTATTTATCATCATCATCATTATTATTATTATTATTATTATTATATTATTATTTATTATTATTATTATTATTATTATTATTATTATTATTATTTATTATTATTATATTATTATTATTATTATTATTATTATTATTATTATTATATTATATATTATAATATTAATATTTTAATTTTATATATATTATATATCCATCTTTGCTTACTAATTTGGATTGTGAGCTATGAGGTGTTTATCTAAGGCTCCTAATTATTTTAGAGGCCCTTGTTGTCTGGCAACAGTGTTGATATTGGTATTGATGATGGCAACATTGATGATATTGTTATTGATGAGGGCAACTATGTTGATATTGGTATTGATGATGGCAACAATGATGATATTGGTGTTGGTGACAACAGTGTGTAATATTGGTATTGGTATGCAATATGATGATATTGGTGTTGGTGACAACAGTGATGATAATATTGGTATTGGTAGCAATAGTGATGATATTGGTAGTAATAGGGGCAACTGTGTAGATATTGGAATTGATGGTGGCAAGAATGCTGATATTAGTATTGGTGGAAACAGTGTTGAACTTGGTATCGATGGTGACAACAGTGTTCATGCTGGTATTGATAGAGGAAACACTGTTGATAGTAGTGTTAGTATCGATTTCGATGGAAACAAAAAATAGATATAGATATTAATAAATACAAAAGTATTGCTATTAACACTGAGTATTGAAAACTGGGGTAAATAGATAGCAGTGTCGGTGCCATTAAGCGTACTATAAATGAAAGACTATAACTGATTGATACTTACCGGCTGTTAGTAGCACATGGATAGGAGAAAGAAACAACAATGATTAGACCTTTCAGGAAATCTAGTTAAAGCATTATCTTTGTATCAATTGTATAAAAACACAAAACTTGATGTTTTGTACAACGGATATACAATAAACGTGCTCAAAGCGCTTTACAAGGTGCCCCCTATCATCAGCTTTATTTAAGAATAGGATGAGACATGACGCCTGTTAGGGGATGTTACAATATTTTCAGATACAATCTACGAACTCATATTACGCATAAGTATGGTGAGATAATATGAATAAAGATTCTTTTCCAAGGACTCCTATTCAATTTGTCGTTTTTGTCTTATGAAATTCAATTATCTTCTACCCTTTAAAACAGACCCGTACCGGATAGCAACATTGGTAAAGATGATGGCAAAAGTGTTGAAATTGATGACAAGGTGGATGATTTTGATATTACATATGGTAACGGTTTTGATATCGGAATTGATGACGGTGACTTTGACGATGTTGGTATTGATGATGACAAGAGTGTTGATATTGGTATTGATGGTGTCAACAGTGTTGATATTGGTTGTAATGACAGTAACAGTTTTAGTATTGATGATGGCAACTTTGTTGACGATGTTGGTATTGATGATAGGAAGAGTGTTGATATTGGTATTAAAGACGGTAACATTGATAATGTTGGTATTGGATGAGGCAATAGTGTTGACATTGGTATTGAATGATGCAATAGTGTTGATGTTGGTATTGCTTGTTGCAACAGTAATGAGATTGGTATTGGTGGTGACAACAGTGATGATGTTGGTATTGATTGTGGCATGAGTGTTGATACTTAGATACTGTTAGTAGCACATGGATAGGAGAAATAATCAACTGCGCCATTAAGCGTACCATTAATAAAAGACTATAACTGATCGATACTTACAACCTTGTTATCACACATGGATAGGAGAAAGAAACAACAGAGATTAGACCTTTCAGTAAATATAGTTAAAGTATTTTTCTTTGTATCAATTGTATAGAAACACAATTACTTGATCTTTTGTATAGCGGAATATACAATGAACTTTCTTAAAACTTTTTATATGGTGTCCCCAGTCATCAGCTCAACTAAACGAGTAGAACGAGACATGACGCCAGTTAGGAGTTATTACAATATTTTCGGATACAGACAAATCTGTTAACGTCCAAATACTCAATTTACACCTGACTTCTATGAGATAATTTGAGTAAAGATTTTTTTTTCCAAAGGACTCAACTATGCGATTATCGAGGCTGGAACCCAGGACCTTCCGATCCGAAAGAGAATGTCATTCCACAAGACCACATACCGCACAAATCGTATTATCTAATTGATATTGTGAGCTATAAGACATCATTTTATGGTTCTTTTATATTTCACATGCTCTGATTAATTTGTCATTTTGTCTTATGACAATTCAGGTATCTTGTACGCTCTAACACCAACCGTAACCGGGTATCAATATTGGTATTGATTGTGACAACAGTGTTGAAATTGATGACAATAGTGATAATATTGGTATTGAATATGACAACAGTGATGATATCGGTATTGGTGACGGTAATATTGATGGTGTTGGTATTGATGATGGCAAGAATGTTGATATTGGTATTGATGACGGTAACATTGACCATGTTGATATTAGTATTGATGGTGGCAACAGTGTTTTGCTGGTATTGATGGTGGCTACAGTGATGGTAGTAATATTGGTTTGGCAAGTGTTAATATCCATTTCGATGGATACAAAATAATCGATATAGATAATAATAAATACAACAGTATTCACATTAATACTGAGTATTGAATTCTGGGATAAATATAGATTGTAGTGGTGGTGCCATGAAGCGTACCATAAATGAAAGACTATAATTGATTGATACTTACTCTCTGTTAGAAGAATATGGAAAGGAGAAAGAATCAACAAAGATTAGACCATTCAGTAAATAGAGTTAAAGAAGTTTTCTTTGTATCAATTGTATAAAAACTCAAAAACCTGATGTTTTGTACAACGAAATATACACTGAACGTGATCAAATCGCTTTATAAGCTGTCCCCAGTCATCAGCATCACTGAATGAGTAGGAAGAGACTTGACACCAGTTAGGGGTTATCACAATATTTTCGGACACAGACTAAGCTATTAAAGGCCAAATACTTATTTTACAATGAGTTGGGCAAAGATTATTTTACCAAGGACTCAACTATGTACTGAACTAGGCTCGAACCTATGACCTTCCGACCCGAAATGTCATACAAGACCACATAACTCCCACAAATCATATTAATTACACGTTTAGTTTTTTAAACCCGTGTGTTTCTCATTCTATTCAATTAAATACACCTGATCATCCCATCGTCTTCAATATTCCTTATAGTAGGAGGAATTAGGTTTTAAAAAACCTTGAATTGTGCATATCAGGGTTGAAAGCATGAAAATGTTGTAGAATATGAAAAATCCTATAATTTATGATATAGAACCAATCTGAGAGATCAGTATTAGTGGAGATACAAGGTTTTTAAGACTAGAATATTTTGAAATGGACGACAAAAATTT
>NC_088367.1:56987215-57028314 GCF_034508935.2 Berghia stephanieae | reverse complement strand
CAATGTTGATCCAATTCCTATTTTTAAAAAAAAGAATATCGAAATTAATAAAAGTCATATATATACTATTTTCTGGTTCCAGATGATGTTTGATCGCACAAGTAATTTTTCTTTGTAGAATGAGAAAATCCTTTTTAATTGTGCGATTTCATATTGTAAATCTTGTTGCTTTATGTTGCTACGTCGACTGAAAAATGCCTTGCATTCATGAAAAAGCGATGTGAGAAACTTGTACCCGATCTTTCTAGCCAGACAAGAATTTAAAATAAATTAATTGAAATAGATAAATTAAAAGAATCGACTGAAATTATCTTAGATTTATTTCTGACCTCGTTAAATAGGAACACAGCACTATTTCATAATTCATTATATATATATATATATATATATATATATATATATATATATATATGTGTGTGTGTGTGTGTGTGTGTGTGTGCATGTGTGTGTGTGACCAATGTAAATATGTGATGGTTTCTTTTATGTGATTTGTGTCCACCGCCTCCAACCTGTTTTATGAAAGAATGATTCTGTTGCTAGAAATTCATGATAAAACCCCTTTAGTGGTCTCTGATATAGGAATAAACGAGACGAGCTAAAATGCATTAAAGGACGCTCCTGACGTATTTGTATCATGGCTTAAACAATTCAAATCGAAGGTCATTTATTGAAAAATTGATGACTTCTGACCGTCACCTTTTAAAAGTATTGTATCTGCGTTTTATTTAAATAATGCAAACTAGTGGAAGTTAGTGATACGCTGCAGTGGGATTTTTATTGACACTTTAAATTAAACTAAAAATCGGCTACTAAACTCTTACGTTAATGTTTTTTCTATTATTCTGATATCTATTGACATTAGCAATGGTTTTTATAGAAAACGGGATTTTATAATACAGTTTTTGACCAAAATTTAATATTTTGTAACCTCGGAATAAACCCCCCAAAGTCGGGCTGGCCCTCGGTCCTAAATCCAATGTAGGTCAAAAACTGTATAATTAATAGTAAAAGCAATATAGTACATACATTGCGTGACTGTTACGTTTTGTTGAGGAGAATGAGTATGATTTTAAAATTAACTGTTAATATGATACTTGAAGAACATACAATGAAAACCAAGTGAACAGGAAACTAAGAAACCTTCATCAGTGAACGAGTATAGATGATAGACCGTATTTTCATTCCAGTGCCGGCTTCCAAGGACAAAACTCACACACGTACTTAAGTGTCTATCGTGTTGTGTCTTAGTACATGGATAATTATAGTCTGCGAACACCAAAATTAACAATAATTGATATGTCGCACTTCTGTCTATATTATCTTTAACATTTCTTTTGGCATCACGTTCAACAGGAAAAAGTAATGTCTTGACACGGTGGGTTACATTTTGCCTGAATTTAACAAAGATTTCAACTTCGAAATAAAAATGACGCTTACCTGATTTATTTTTTTGTCTGATCATAATTTGATGATTGAAAGAGAGAGAGAGAGAGACAAAATAGATAGTTATTATTATTATTATTATTATTATTATTATTATTATTATTATTATTATTATTATTATTATTATTATTATTATTATATATTATTATTATTATTATTATTATTATTATTATTATTATTATTATTATTATTATTATTATCATCATTAATAATACCGATTCTAACCCCTATTTCTCACAAGTGCTTTACATATATATATATATATATATTTATTTATATATATCCATCTTTGCTTACTAAATTTTGGTATTGTGAGCTATGAGGTGTTTATCTAAGGCTCCTAATTATTTTAGAGGCCCTTGTTGTCTGGCAACAGTGTTGATATTGGTATTGATGAGGGCAGCTATGTTGATATTGGTATTGATGATGGCAACAGTGTTGATATTGGTATTGATGAGGGCAACTATGTTGATATTGGTATTCATGATGGCAACAATGATGATATTGGTGTTGGTGACAACAGTGATGATAATATTGGTATTAGTAGCAATAGTGATGATATTGGTATTAATGGGGGCAACTGTGTAGATATTGGAATTGATGGTGGCAAGAATGCTGATATTAGTATTGGTGGAAACAGTGTTGAACTTGGTATCGATGGTGACAACAGTGTTCATGCTGGTATTGATAGAGGAAACACTGTTGATAGTAGTGTTAGTATCGATTTCGATGGAAACAAAAAATAGATATAGATATTAATAAATACAAAAGTATTGCTAATATGAGTATTGAAAACTGGGGTAAATAGATAGTAGTGTCGGTGCCATCAAGCGTACTATAAATGAAAGACTATAACTGATTGATACTTACCGGCTGTTAGTAGCACATGGATAGGAGAAAGAAACAACAAAGATTAGACCTTACAGGAAATCTAGTTAAAGCATTATCTTTGTATCAATTGTATAAAAACACAAAACTTGATGTTTTGTACAACGGATATACAATAAACGTGCTCAAAGCGTTTTACAAGGTGCCCCTATCATCAGCTTTATTTAAGAAGTAGGATGAGACATGACGCCTGTTAGGGGATGTTACAATATTTTCAGATACAGTCTACGAACTCATATTACGCATAAGTACGGTGAGATAATATGAATAAAGATTCTTTTCCAAGGACTCCTATTCAATTTGTCGTTTTTGTCTTATGAAATTCAATTATCTTCTACCCTTTAAAACAGACCCGTACCGGATAGCAACATTGGTAAAGATGATGGCAAAAGTGTTGAAATTGATGACAAGGTGGATGATTTTGATATTACATATGGTAACGGTTTTGATATCGGAATTGATGACGGTGACTTTGACGATGTTGGTATTGATGATGACAAGAGTGTTGATATTGGTATTGATGGTGTCAACAGTGTTGATATTGGTTGTAATGACAGTAACAGTTTTAGTATTGATGATGGCAACTTTGTTGACGATGTTGGTATTGATGATAGGAAGAGTGTTGATATTGGTATTAAAGACGGTAACATTGATGATGTTGGTATTGGATAATAATAATAATAATAATAATAATAATAATAATAATAATAATAATACACATTTATATAGCGCTCATTCTCGTGTAAAACACAAGCTCTGGGCACTTTACAATATAAATATCAATTTTAAGTGAAAAAATAAAAAAATAAAATAATAACAACAATAACAGTTCATAGTCAAATCAAGGATTCATATAGAGTCAAGAAAAACAAATACAGTAAAAATGTGTCTTGAGATTCTTTTTAAAAGTAGGTAAAGACTTGCACTCCCTCAGACCACGTGGTAGTTCATTCCAAATCTTGGGGCCGAAACAAGCAAACGATCTATCACCAAATTTTGTTCTTGATCTTTTTTCCGAAATTTTCGTTTGGTCATTACATGATCTTAAAGTGTAATTTTCAAATTTACACATGACCACGTGATCTGTGAGATATGCCGGTGCTATACCAGCCAAACACTTATAAACAAGACACGCTGCTTTGTAATATGTGCGCTTTTCAATGGGCAACCAGTGGAGAGAGGCCAACAACGGGGTTGCATGATCAAAATTTTTTTTGCCAAAAACTAATCTTGCTGCACTGTTTTGCAGTAGTTGCAATTGTTTAATAGAAGCCTGAGGCAAGTTGACAAGCAGCGAGTTACAATAGTCTAGTTGATGAGGCAATAGTGTTGATGTTGGTATTGCTTGTTGCAACAGTAATGAGATTGGTATTGGTGGTGACAACAGTGATGATATTGGTATTGATTATGGCATGAGTGTTGATACTTAGATACTGTTAGTAGCACATGGATAGGAGAAAGAATCAACTGCGCCATTAAGCGTACCATAAATGAAAGACAATAATTGATTGATGCTTACCGTCTGTTAATCACACATGGATAGGAGAAAGAAACAACAGAGATGAGACCTTTCAGTAAATATAGTTAAAGTATTTTTCTTTGTATCAATTGTATAGAAACGCAATTACTTGATCTTTGTATAGCAGAATATACACTGAACCTTCTTAAAACTTTTTATATGGTGTCCCCAGTTATCAGTTCAACTAAACGAGTAGAACGAGACATGTCGCCAGTTAGGAGTTATTACAATATTTTCGGATACAGACAAATCTGTTAACGTCCAAATACTCAATTTACACCTGACTTCTATGAGATAATTTGAGTAAAGATTTTTTTTCAAAGGACTCAACTATGCGAAGAACGAGGCTGGAACCCAGGACCTTCCGATCCGAAAGAGAATGTCATTCCACAAGACCACATACCGCACAAATCGTATTATCTAATTGATATTGTGAGCTATAAGACATCATTTTATGGTTCTTTTATATTTCACATGCTCTGATTAATTTGTCATTTTGTCTTATGACAATTCAGGTATCTTGTACGCTCTAACACCAACCGTAACCGGGTAGCAATATTGGTACTGATTGTGACAAAAGTGTTGAAATTGATGACAATAGTGATAATATTGGTATTGCATATGACAACAGTGATGATATCGGTATTGGTGACGGTAATATTGATGGTGTTGGTATTGATGATGGCAAGAATGTTGATATTGGTATTGATGACGGTAACATTGACCATGTTGATATTAGTATTGATGGTGGCAACAGTGTTTTGCTGGTATTGATGGTGGCTACAGTGTTGGTAGTAATATTGGTTTGGCAAGTGTTAATATCCATTTCGATGGATACAAAATAATCGATATAGATAATAATAAATTCACATTAATACTGAGTATTGAATTCTGGGATAAATATAGATTGTAGTGATAGTGCCATGAAGCGTACCATAAATGAAAGACTATAATTGATTGATACTTACTCTCTGTTAGAAGAATATGGAAAGGAGAAAGAATCAACAAAAATTAGACCATTCAGTAAAAAGAGTTAAAGAAGTTTTCTTTGTATCAATTGTATAAAAACTCAAAAACCTGATGTTTTGTACAACGAAATATACACTAAACGTGATCAAAGCGCTTTATAAGCTGTCCCCAGTTATCAGCATCACTGAATGAGTAGGAAGAGACATGACACCAGTTAGGGGTTATCACAATATTTTTGGACACAGACTAAGCTGTTAAAGGCCAAATACTTATTTTACAATGAGTTGGGCAAAGATTATTTTACCAAGGACTCAACTATGTACTGAACTAGGCTCGAACCTATGACCTTCCGACCCGAAATGTCATACAACAAGACCACATAACTCCCACAAATCATATTAATTACACGTTTAGTTCTTTAAACCCGTTGAGTTTCTCATTCTATTCAATTAAATACACTGATCATCCCATCGTCTTCAATATTCCTTATAGTAGGAGGAATTAGGTTTTAAAAAACCTTGAATTGTGCATATCAGGGTTGAAAGCATGAAAATGTTGTAGAATATGAAAAATCCTATAATTTATGATATAGAACCAATCTGAGAGATCAGTATTAGTGGAGATACAAGGTTTTTAAGACTAGAATATTTTGAAATGGACGACAAAAATTTCTTTCATTATTATTGTGTAAATATTCGAGGCAAGCCGACCCAAAGTTGTTTTACATCATCCTTTGGATTCCCATTGGTGACTATTTTAGCGTCGAAGCGGATGTTTTCTTTTCCCTTTACTTTCGATTCACGAACCATACAAATTATTTAATTGTAAACATTATTCAATTTCACTTGTTTTAAAGGACGTCTAGCGAACAATATTCTATAATATGAGATTTTTGTGCGTCTGATTTAATAAGTATAATGTATAATCAATTGCTCTAAAACGGATGAGCAGACGGGCAGACGAGAAGAGGGGTAGACAAAACAGACTAGCAGAACACAGCTCAATAAATGCTGATAACAGCTGTTGACAAAGGACAGAGCTCCTTCTCCCCCTCATGTTTTTTTTTTCTTTCCAAAAATACTGCTATAATCATTTTACGTGAGTTAAAACCTATTTCGGGCAAACTTGATGACATTAAAGAGTCGGCATACCACTTAAATTATATAAGAACGCTATAATTATTATTATTATCATCATCATCATCATCATCATCATCATCATCATCATCATCATCATCAATCATCATCATTATCATCATCACATCATCATCATCATCATCATCATCATCATCATCATCATCATCATTATCATCATCATCATCATCATCATCATCATCATCATCATCATCATCATCATCACGATCATCATCAACCACTATGATGTTGCATTGTGGTAAGTTTTTTATGTACGTTATTTACCTCATGGGGACAATGGGAGAATGTTCTATTTGTACTCTTGTGTCCTTATGTATGGTACTGCACAGATTTTGCCTGCTGGTGATGGGTCTTTAACAGAAAGAAAGAAAGAAAGAAAGAGAGAGAGAGAGAGAGAGAGAGAGAGATAGATAGAGCGAGATAAATAGAGAGAGAGAGAGAAATGAAAGAATATTGCATATGCCTAATAAAGGCATGCATCTGCATGATTTGAAATACACATACAATAATAGCAAAAAGAACTGCTCCCAGAGACTGGGACAAGTGTTTGATATGTCGACAAGATAACCCAGACCGTTTAGAATGTCCCTCTAAGTCGAGGAGGTATGACAAAGGGCAAGGCTATGAAACTCTTTTTGAAGATTTAACACAATTCAATTCTTTGGTTTGTCATAAAAACAAGTTGGATGTATCTGGTTTTTTTTTCAAATCCATCAGAAAGAAATGAGATTATTGAAAGCTTAAAACAAAATGATGCTACGTGGCCGGTATAAGTATTGTCGTGTAAAATTTAAAGCCAAAAAAAATTAGGCGAAAGAATTAAAGAAATATAAAAGAAATGCCTTACAAGAATCCAAACTTTGTCATTTGACTGGGAGGAGTCAGCGAATGAGATTTATTTCGCCACCCATGAGAATAATGAGACAACGTTCAAAATTTGAGATTGGCTGTAATAAACAAACGTGCATTTTGTAAAACACATGGAATCGGGAGTACTCCATTCTGTAATGATAACAGAGATGGAAGAAAATATTCGTGAAAAAGCGCTATCCATAAAAAATTCTGATATGTTGTCATTTATTGCCGGAGGAGATTTAGTCGCCCAGGAGGCACGCTCCCATTAAATTTGTCATGCACGATATTAAAAAAAAACAAGCTTTAAAAGATATCACTACTGATGATAATGATGATGTCACAGTTCTTGAAAGAAGTCGAGCTTTTGCGAACATTATATCTTTTATAGAAGAGAACCCTGCAATAAATGTGACGATCGACATGAACCACTCAATAGTTTATATAGAATTGTAAAAAGTGTCCCAAAAACTCAAGTGTTCATGTAAGAGATAATGTATCGGCACCCGATTAAAGTATTTATGTTCCGGTTTGCCTTACACGGACTTGTGTAGATGTGGGGGGGGGGGGTGTTAGGTCAGTACAGTAATGAGTGAAATTGTCTCTCTCCTTCTCTCTTTCTCTCTCCCTCTTTCTCTCTCTCTCTCTATCTCTCTCTTTCCGTCTCTCCCATTCACTCCCTCTTCCCCTCTCCCTTATACCTACTAGTTACAACAGGAAATAACCATCAGTTAGCTACCGTAAATGGTTACCAGTGTATTTAAAGTTTTAGAACGCACATTGCATTGTCGTGGTTATTTCCTCTGATAAGTAATGCTATATAGGAAAAAAAGTGCTAAAAACGCACTGTTATGTTAAATTGCCAGAGTGGTTCTATATCAGTTGTTATTTATACGGGTCATAGCTACCTATATGAAAATTTTCAGGATTTCAAACCCAATGTGCACGGTTTCAGCCTAATTTTCCCTAATACAATGAATATGAAGAAAATATATTTTTTTACGCAGTTATTTCCCTTGTTGAATATAGCTGTAATTTGTAAAATCTAAGGCCTTAAACCGATACGTTATGATTGATTGCCAGAGTGGTTCTATGTCAGATGTTTTTTCTATTGGTCTTAGCAAACGGCATGCAAATTTTCATGCTTTCAACCCGAATTTGCACGGTTTTAGTCTAATTTCCCCTACAATTAGGTTTGTTCACTTACGGAAGTAGAGCGACCTACTCTCTCTCTCTCTCTCTCTCTCTCTCTCTCTCTCTCTTCTCGATCTATCTATCTATCTCTATATATCTATCTATTTATCTACATCGGTTCCGATGGAAAGAAAATAATAGATATAGATAATCATAAATACAACAGTATTTCTATTGATATTGGGTATTGAATTCCTGGGTAACTATAGATAGTACTGCTGGTGTCATTAAGCGTACTATAAATGAAAGATTATAATTGATTGATACTTACCCGCTGTTAATCACACATGGATAGGAGAAAGAGACAACAAAGATAAGACCTTTCAGTAAATATAGTTAAAGTATTTTGCTTTGTATAAAATGCATAGAAAAACAAAAACATGATATTTTGTACAGCGGAAAATAGACTAAACGTGCTCAAAGCTCTTGATAAGGTGTCCCCAGTTATCATCTCAACTAAACGGGTAGAGCGAGACGACGCAAGTCAGGGGTTAATACCATATTTTCGGATACAGACAAATCTGTGGACGTCCAGATACTCAAAATACATCTGACTTGTGTGAGATTATTTGAGTAAAGATTTTTTCCCAAGAACTCAGTTATGCGTTGAAGGAGGCTAAAACCCAAGACCTTCCGATCCGAAAGCGAATGTCATACCGCAAGACCACATAACGCACAAATCATATTCATTACACGTTTTATTGTTTTATAAACCGTTGTGTTTCTCATTCTATTAAATTAATTTAACATGTTCATCCGATCTTCTCCGATATTCTTTAGGTGTGTTCACTAACGGAATTGAACCGGCTACTCTCTCTCTCTCTTTATCTCTCTCACTCTATCTATCTCTCTCACTCTCCCTATATATATAGGAATGTATATATAACGGTTTTAAAACAATAAAACGTGTAATGAATACGATTTGTGCGTTATGTGGTCTTGCGGTATAACATTCGCTTTCGGATCGGAAGGTCTTGGGTTTCAGCCTCCTTCAACGCATAATTGAGTCCTTGGGAAAATCTTTACTCAAATTATATCACACAAGTCAGATGTATATTGAGTATTTTGACGTCACAGATTTGTCTGTACTATTGTAATATTTACCACATTGTAGGAGTCAGTCTACATCGATGTTTCAGGCCTTTTTGGCCATCGTCAGGGCTGTGTGTTACATGAGTTTGGTTTGTTGTCTGTTGTTGCTCAATTGCTCCATTGCTACATGTCGAGTCGAGCCATATTCGTGCCGTATTTGTATCCAACACGAATATATATATATATATATATATATATATATATATATATATATATATATATATATATATATATATATATATATATACCTCTATCCCTCTTTGCTTACTAAATTTTGATACTGTGAGCCGTGAGATATCATTCTAAGGTTTTTCTTTTATTTTACAGGCCCTGTATAATTTGTCTTTTTGTCTTATGACAACATAGGTATCTTGTACGCTCTAACACCAACCCGTACCGGATAGCAATATTGGTACTGATGGTTGCTACGATGTTGAAATTGATGACAAATTGATACTATTGTTATCGAATCTGACAAAAAAAACGAATGTCATACCACAAGACGATATAACCCCATAAATCGTAATAAATGCACGTTTAATTGTCTTAAACCCGTTGCGTTTCTCATTATATTAAATTAAATTCACATCACAATCCCATTTCTCCAATATTCCCCAGGTGTGTTCATTTACGGAAGTCAAGCAACCTACTCTCTCTCTCTCTCTCTCTCTCTCTCTCTCTCTCTCTCTCTCTCTCTCTCTCTCTCTCTCAGTTAGGGGTTATTACAATATTTTCGGATACAGAAAAATCTTTTAACATCCAGATACTAAATTTTCACCTGACTTGTCTGAGATAAAATGAGTAAAGATTTTTTTCCCCAAGTACTCAACTATGCGCAGAAGGAGGCTGGAACCCAAGACCTTCCGATCCGAAAGCAAATGTCATACCACAAGACCGCATAACGCACAATTGTATTAAATACACGTTTTATTATTTTTTAAACCATTGTGTTTCGCATACTATTAAATTTAATAAACATGTTCATCTCAACTTTTCCAATATTCTTTATGTGTGTTCACTAACGGAAATTGAATCACCTAATCTATCTCCTTTTCTCTCTCTCTCTGTCTTTCTCTCTCTCTCTCCCTCTCTATGTGTGTGTGTGTGTGATTGTCTCTATCTATCTATCTATCTATCTATCTATCTATCTATCTATCTATCTATCTATCTATCTATCTATCTATCTATCTATCTATCTATCTATCTATCTATCTATCCATCCATCTATCTATTTATCTTTTTCTCTCTTCGGTTACTAAATCTTGATATTGTGATCCTTGAGACATCATTCTACGGTTCTTTTTTTTATTTTACAGGCCCTGTTTAATTTGTCTTTTTGTATTATGACAATTCAGGTATCGTGCACGCTCTAACACCAACCCGTACCGGATAGCAATATTGGTACTGATGGTTGCTAAGATGTTGAAATTGATGACAAATTGATACTATTGTTATCGAATCTGACAAAAAAAAACCGAATGTCATACCACAAGACGACATAACCCCATAAATCGTAATAAATTCACGTTTAATTGTCTTAAACCCGTTGAGTTTCTCATTATATTAAATTAAATTCACATCACAATCCCATTTCTCCAATATTCCCCAGGTGTGTTCATTTACGGAAGTCAAGCAACCTACTCTCTCTCTCTCTCTCTCTCTCTCTCTCTCTTTCTCTCTCTCTCTCTACCTATCTTTCCATCTATCTATATAACTATCTATCTATATATCCATCTATCTATCTCTATCTATCTCCCTATATATCTATTGACATATTTATCTATCTATATCTCTATCTATCTAACTTTCTATATATCTACTTATCTATCAATTTATCTATCTATCTCTCTCTCTCTCTATCTTTGCATACTACAATTTGATATTATGGGCCGTGAAACACATATCTAAGTTTTCATTTTATTGTAAACGCCTTATTTGTCTTTTTTTCCATTATGCCAATGCAGTTATCTCGTATCCTCTAAAACTAACGAGTGAAGGATTAATATTGTTAGTGATAATGGGAAAAGTGTTGATATTGATGGCAACTGTGATCATAATGATATTGATATTGATATTGACGGCAAGGGCGCGATATTGGTATTGATGATGGCAAAAGTGTTGGTATTTGTAATTATAAATGCAACACTGATGATACTGATAGCTACAGTGATGATACTGGTATTGCTCATGACAACATTGTTGATATTGGTATTGATGATGGCAACAGTGTATCTATTGACAATTGCATTCTGTTAGTCAGACATCGATAGTGGAAAGATGAAAAAAAAACAGTAAACCTTTCAGTGAATGTAGGTAAAGTATTTTTCTTTGCATATTGCACAAAAACACATAAACTTTATCTTTTGAGTAGGACAATATACACCAAATGTACTTAAAGTGCTGTACAAGGTGTCCCCTATCATCAGCCTTACTTAACAAGTAGTATGAGACATGACGGCAGTTAAGGAATATTGCACTATTTTCAGATACAGAGTACAAACTCGTTTTACATCTAGACGATCTAAGTACGGTGAGAGAATGTGAGTAAAGATTCGTTCCCAAGGACAATTTGTCTTTTTTGTCTTATGAAAATTCAGGTATCTTCTACCCTCTAAAACCAACCCGTACCGGATAACAATATTGGTACTTGATGGCAAAACTGTTGAATTTGTAGACAACAGGGATGACATTGCTATTGAATATGGCAACAGTGCTGATCTCGGTATTGATGACGGTAGCGTTTACGATGTTGGTATTGGATAAAGCAACAGTGTTGATATTGGTATTGAATGAGACGATAGTATTGATTTTGGTATTGATTGTGGCAACAGTGGTGATATTGGTATTGATTTAGCGACAGTGATGATATTGGTATTGGTGGTGACAACGGTGATGATATTAGTATTGGTGGTGACAACGGTGATGATATTGGGATCGATTGCATGAGTGTTGATATTTGTATTGATGGTGGCAACAGTGTTGATGGTTGTATTGATTATGGCTAGTGTTAATATCGGTTTCGATAAAAACAAAATAATAAATATAGATATTAATAAATACAACAGTATTGCTATTGGTATTGAGTGTTGCATTCTGGGGTAACTACAGATAGTATTGTCGATGTCATTAAGAGTACAATATATGAAAGCCAAAGATTCAACTATGCGCTGAACGAGGATCGAACCCAGAATCTTCCGACCGGAAAGCTAGTGTCACGTCTCAAAACTACATACATCTTTATACATTTTTAATTGTCATGAGTTCGACAAATGGATGATGCCAAGTCTGCAAAGATAGATCATCATCAAGCCCTACTGCAACCTCCTCGTGGTGTCGAACGGTAACAGGTCAAGCTGGCCAACTGCAGAGGGCGACAAGAATAGGCAATGGCAAACCATTCTTGTAACTTTGCCGAGTTAACTGCATGAATAAGTCCAAAAAGTTAAACGGTGACAGCGTAAAGGGGAGCATGTTTTCACGGAAGACTGCTGCCTCGCTCGGTTGGGAGCGTGATGTTCGTCAGGTCACACCGAACCGTCAGCCAATTACTAGGCGAAATAAATTTCACAAATGTGACAAAACCAAAATTGGGACATGGAATGTCAGGACCTGTGCCCAAAAAGGAAAACTAAACAACATTCTAAAAGAAATGAAACGGCTCCAAATAAATATTCTTGGCCTGGCAGAGATGAGATGGAAAGAGCAGGGAACCATGTCAAAACAAGAAAACAACACGACATATAAGATCATATGGAGTGGTGGAACCTCTTTCCAAAAAGGAGTAGGGATGATCTTAGACCAAAAATCAACCAAATTTTACAAAGGGCACGTAGCAATCTCAGACAGAGTTTTGCTGGTTAAGCTAAGAGGACCTGTAGTTGACACCAATATTATTCAAGTTTATGCACCAACAGAAGAGGCGACAGATGCAGATATGACAGAGTTTTACCATTCACTAGACAAAGCAAAACGAATGTGTAAATCACAAGAAGTCCTTATGGTAATGGGGGACCTAAATGCTAAGATTGGCAGAGGCAGAGATGGTGACATAATCGGACCACATGGACTCGGAGACAGAAATGAACGAGGAAACATCTGGGCAGATTGGTGTAGAACAAATAAATTAATGATTTCAAACACCTGGTTTCAACAACACCCAAGAAGAACCTGGACATGGCAATCACCAGGGGACAGAGCAAGGAACCAGATAGACTTTATAGCAGTATCATCAAGATTCAGAAATGGCATATTAAATTGCAAAACCTATCCAGGCGCCGATGTAGACAGTGACCATGTCCCAGTTGTTTGTACAGTAAGGATAAAGTTTAAAGCTATTCAGAGAACAGCTGGTAGAATAAAGAGGGATTACAGGTTATGCAAAGACAATGGCATACAAACAAAAATGAGAGAAGAATTTGAAAATGCACTCATGATACAAAGCCAAAGTGAACCTGATAACGAAAAATGTGAAAAACAATTTGATATATTCCAAAAGTGTGTCAAAGCAACTGCAGAAAAGCATTTACCAATAGCTCAAATAAACAGCAAAAAGGAATGGATGACAAATGAAATTCTAAACCTATTTGAAGAAAGACGAAAATGCAACAGAGGGTCTGCAGAATACCAAACATTGAACAACCACATTAAATCCAAATGCATCGAGGCACACGAGAACTATCTAGACTGGAAATGCTGCGAAATCGAAAGAGAATACAAACCCAACCCCCAACAAGCTCACCAAAGAATAAAAGAACTATCAGGGAAAAGGAAAAGCAAAGCAGCAGGAAGTTGTATCCAAAACAAACAAGGGGAACTGCTATTTGAAGAACAACATATAGAAAGCCGATGGGTAGAATACATAGGCGAACTGTACAATGATCCAAATAGAAATGAACCACCACTGAAATTCAAAGAACCATTAAGCGGACCAAACATCACCAAAAGTGAAATTGAACATGCCATGGAACGAATGAGGGATGGTAAAGCAACAGGCCCTGATGAAATATCTGTAGAGGTATTAAAAAGCCTAGGAGATCTAGCAATTGATGAACTTCACATATTATTCAACAATATATACAATACTGGGAAAATTCCAGAAGATCTCTGTAACTCTATTTTCATAGCAATACCAAAGAAAGCAGGTGCAGTCAGATGCGAAAATTTTAGAACTATAAGTTTAATAAGCCACATCAACAAAATACTGTTGCGTATAATTAGCAACAGGCTAAGGAATAAGATTAACCCCGAAATCGCAGAAGAACAATATGGATTCCAACCTGACAGAGGGACAAGGAACGCAATATACCTCCTCCGTGTTTTAAGTGAAAGAGCTATACAGGTTCAGACCCCACTATACCTCTGTTTTGTCGACTACAAAAAAGCTTTTGATAGAGTACGCCACGAAGAAATACTAAAACAACTGCACTCCATTGGCGCTGATGAGAAAGACCTCAGACTCATGCAAACATTATACTACACCCAGCAGGCATCTATCAAAATCGGAAACTCTACAGGAAATTCCATTCCTATTAAGAAAGGAGTCCGTCAAGGGTGTGTTGCCTCACCAGATCTGTTTAATCTATACCAAGAAACAATCATGAGGGGCATAAATAATATGGAGGGAATAAAAGTAGGAGGTCACAACATAAATAATATAAGATACGCAGACGATACGGTACTCATTGCAACATCAGAAATCCAACTTCAAAAGATTGTTGACAAAGTGGTAGTAGATAGTGAAGCCAAGGGAATGGAAGTGAATATCACCAAAACGGAATGCATGGTAATACAGAAAAACCCCGAAAACAACAACACCTGCAATATAACGATTCACGGCGAGCAACTTACCAACGTAGAAAGTTTTAAATACCTAGGTTCAATAGTGACAACAGATGGAAGATGTAACCGAGACATACGAGCAAGAATAACTCAAGCCAAACAGGCCTTCATGGACCTGGGAAACATTTTGAAAAACAAACAGATGTCGTTCGGGATTAGATTCCGAGTCTTGAAGTGCTACGTGTGGCCAATCTTGTTATACGGATGCGAAAGCTGGACTACAAATGCAGAAACACAAAAGAACATTGAAGCTTTTGAAATGTGGTGCTTGAGAAGGATGCAGAGAATATCGTATACTGCACACAAAACGAACGAAGAAGTGCTAAAACAAACATACCAACAAAGGAAACTAATGCCCTTAATAGTGGATCGACAACTATCCTTTTTCGGACACATAGTAAGGAAAGATAAGAATGAATACCTGGCAAGTTGTGGAAAAATACCTGGTAAACGCGCCCGGGGGAGACAAAGAAAAACACTCATAGACCAACTGAAGGGCTTCACCAACCTAACAATCCAAGAGCTGTTTGAAAAAGCAAGAGACAGGGAGGAATGGAGAGAGATAATTCATGCAGTATCCGAAGCCTGGACCAGGCATGGAACCTAGAAGAAGAAGAAGAGAATTGTCATGAACCGTTATGTTACTCATTCTATTAGATAAAAATAACATGGTCACCCCGACTACTCCTATATTCCTTGGGTATGTTCATTTACAGAAAATGAGTCATCCACTCTCTCTCTCTCTCTCTCTCTCTCTCTCTCTCTCTCTCTCTCTCTCTATATATATATATATATATATATATATATATATATATATATCCATCTTTGCTTGCTAAATTTTCATATTGTCAGCTATGAGTTGTTTATCTAAGACTCCTAATATTTTACAGGCCCTTGTTGTCTGGCAACAGTGTTGATATTGGTATTGATGATGGCAACAGTGATGATATTGTTATTGATGGGGGCAACTGTGTTTATATTGGAATTGATGATGGCAACAATGATGATATTGGTGTTGGTGACAACAGTGATGATAATATTGGTATTGGTAGCAATAGTGATGATATTGGTAGTAATAGGGGCAACTGTGTAGATATTGGAATTGATGGTGGCAAGAATGCTGATATTAGTATTGGTGGAAACAGTGTTGAACTTGGTATCGATGGTGACAACAGTGTTCATGCTGGTATTGATAGAGGAAACACTGTTGATAGTAGTGTTAGTATCGATTTCGATGGAAACTAAAAATAGATATAGATATTAATAAATACAAAAGTATTGCTAATAACACTGAGTATTGAAAACTGGGGTAAATAGATAGCAGTGTCGGTGCCATTAAGCGTACATAAATGAAAGACTATAACTGATTGATACTTACCGGCTGTTAGTAGCACATGGATAGGAGAAAGAAACAACAATGATTAGACCTTACAGGAAATCTAGTTAAAGCATTATCTTTGTATCAATTGCATAAAAACACAAAACTTGATGTTTTGTACAACGGATATACAATAAACGTGCTCAAAGCGCTTTACAAGGTGCCCCCTATCATCAGCTTTATTTAAGAATAGGATGAGACATGACGCCTGTTAGGGGATGTTACAATATTTTCAGACACAGTCTACGAACTCATAGTACGGTGAGATAATGTGAATAATGTGGCTTGGTATATTAGACTTGACTCTAAACATTGCTTTTTTTAACGGGCAATGCTCCTTATTTCTTCAGTTGCATTTTATCGGTGGTTGTTTAATATTTTTTGTTGTGGCTTGAAATTATTTGGTCTATGTTGTGCATGCAAGAGTAGCATATTTTTATGGTAATTTTGTTTATAATTTTATGCAGCTTGTGGTTCTTTGAAGCATATGTCAATTATTTCCAGGAACTGCTGTTGAAATTGATGACAACAGGGATGACATTGCTATTGAATATGGCAAGGGTGATGATAATGGTATTGCAGGCGGTTAAATTGATGATGTTGGTATTTGCTGAGGAAACAGTGTTGATATTGGTATTGAATAAGGCAATAGTGTTGATGTTGTTATTGATTCTGGCAACAGTGACGATATTGGTATTCATTACAGTAACATTAATGATGTTGGTATTTATGATGCCATGAGTGTTGATATTGGTATTGATGGAGGCAACAGTGTTGATGCTGATATTGATTAGGCAAGTGTTAATATCGGTTTGGAAAGAAACAAAATAATAGATGTAGCTATAATAAATACAACAGTATTGCTATTCATCTTGAGTATTGAATTCTGGTGTAACTATATATAGTATTGTCGGTGCCATTAAGCGTACCATATATGAAAGAGTATAATCGATTAATACTTAATTTCTGTTAGTAACACAAGGATAGGAGAAAGAAACATAAAGGATTAGACATTTCAGTAAATATAGTTTAAGTCCTTTTCTTTATAATAATTGTATAGAAACACAAAAACTTGATACTTTTTTAAAGCGGAATATACACTTAACGTTCTTAAAGCGCTTTATAAGGTGTCGACAGTCATTAGCTCAACTAAGTGAGTGGGACGGGACATGACGCCAGTTATGGGTTATTACCAATATTTTCGGATACAAACAAATCTGTTAATTTACACCTGCCTTGTTTGAGATAATTTAAGTAGAGGTTTATACCCAAGGACTCAACTATGCGCTGCACGAGGCTGAAACCCAGGACCTTTTGATGCGAAAGCGAATGTCATACCAGAAGTACACATTATGCAAAAATCGTATTAATTACATGTTTAATTATTTTAATACCGTTGTGTATCTCATTCTATTAAGTTAAATTAACATGTTCATCCCATCTTATCCAATATTCTTTAGGTGTGTTCACTAACGGAAATTAAACCACCTAATCTTTCACTCTCTCTACCTCTCTCTCTCTCTCTCTCTCTCTCTCTCTCTTTCTCTCTCTCTCTCTATCTATCTATCTATCTATCTATCTATCTATCTATCTATCTATCTTTTTATTTATCTCGGTCTCTCTTCGCTTACTAAATTTTGATATTGTGAGCCGTGAGAGATCGTTCCAAGGTTACTTTTTGAATGGGGATGAAGCAATTGTGTCGTATTTAACACCACTCACAAATACAACTCAGTCATTTCCGAGAAAATGAATGAGAGGGGGAGGAATTGCAGTGGTCTATGGGCCAAATTTGACTATTAGGTTCAATTAAGATGTCAACAATTTTTCGGCATTCGAATCGGTAGGAATGGTCATTGATTTCAAACATGACTCAGTCAAGCTTCATTCAATATATATGCCACCACCCAGTCAGTGCAAAAAATAGATTAAAAACATCACTATTTATTGATGAATTAGAGGACTTCCTTCTTCTTATCATTGTTGGAGATTTCAACTTGCACTTTGATCGAGACACACCGGATATAAGAAATATAAATAAACTTCTTTCTCCCCATCACATGACACAGTATGTCAATGAAAAGACACATTGGTGTGGACACATTATTGACTTGGTATTGACCAGCGTTGACATGCAACTAGCGATACCTATCAATGTAGATGATCTTTGCGTTTCAGACCATCATTTAATATCTTTTGGCAACAGAGGGAGGACAGTTCACGACACCAAAAAAATAGTTGTTTAAAAGATTTGAAGAAAATTGACATAGAACTATTTAAAGCGGACATCTCTCACTCTCTAACTACACACTGAGAAAGAAGTGACTGTTGACAATTTCGATAAAGCAATTATTAGTGTTATGGCATGTACCTCTCACGACAAGATCTGTGAACATCAGAAAAGAACATGGTACAATTTAGAGGTAAAACGTATAAAGAAAGAGAAAAGAAAAGCGGAGAAGAAATGAAAAAAATCTGGCCTGACAATTGATAAGGAAACTTACATATCATTCAAACATAGACTCAACGAGGTGACAATTAAGGCAAAGTATATCTACTATCTTGATAAAGTTGATACTATAAAAAGTCTGAAGGAGTTTTATAAAATCTCAAATAAGCTTCTAGGCAAAGAGATCAAAACAAGCCTGCCACAACACACTGACAAGCAACTCGTAGACTGCTTTGTAGAGTATTTCATGAATAATATATCAACAATACGGAGTGAACTTGACACAGATGAAACAGAAGCAGAATATTCCTCTTTTTATGGTGAACCCTTAACATCTCTCAAAGAAATTTCAATAAATGACAATAAAAAAACGATTCTCTCTAGTCCTAGCAAATCATGTAGGCTCGACCCATTACCAACATCGCTTTTAAAGGAGTGTATTGATGAACTTGCACATTGCATTACTGAATTGATTAATCAATCATTAAGGGTGAGAGTTGTTCCAAAAAGCTTCAACAAAACATTGGTGAAGCCATTGTTGAAGAAAGCGGGACTTGACAGTGATAATTTTAAAAACGTTAGGCCTGTATCAAATCTACCATTCATCTCCAAAATTCTAGAAAAGATTGTTCTAAAACAACTTTCATGTCACGTGAAACATAATAACCTCGATGAGTGCTATCAATCGGCCTATCGGCAAAATCATAGCACAGAAACAACAATAATGAGAATCACAAATGACTTGCTGCAAATCATTGATCAAGGAAAAACCACCATCCTTAGTCTTCTCGATCTGTCGGCGGCCTTTGACACCATCGACCATGCCATACTACGTCGAAGGCTACAAGTTACTTTCGGCATATCAGGCACTGTTCTAAAATGGTTTGCAGCATATCTTACTCAAAGAACTCAATCAGTTTTAATTGGGGAAGTAACTTTATCAGAGCGTGACCTTCATTTTGATGTACCTCAAGGATCCGTTTTAGGTCCAGTCCTTTTTGTACTTTACACTTCCCCTGTTGTGAGACTCTTAGAGCAACATTCTCTCGCTTACCATATGTACCCCGACAATACCCAGATATATAGCATGTGATTGCAATCCGATATTGTTTCAAAGATAACTGTTTACGAACAATGCATCAAGCATGTGATGAGATGGATATCTGCAAATATATTAAAATTAAATGGCGACAAGACCGAAGCCTTATTCATTGCTAGTTCTAATAATAAAACAGATCCATTTACACTGGCACTGACAATCAACGATAATGACAAAATACAACTCACAACATCAGCAAAAAATCTCGGCATCACTTTAGAAAGTGATCTGTTTCTGAACAATCATATTACAATGTGAGAACAAATGCTATCTGCATTCTAAGATGTATCAGAACAATCAGACCATTTATTTATAAGGAAACTTGCAACAAATTGGATACATCTTTGATATTCCCGAAAATTGACTACTGTAATGCACTGTTTGTTGGTCTCACAAAGGACAAAATAAACAAACTCCAGAAAATACAGAACATGACAGCCCGCGTTGTACTGCAGAACGACAGGAAAACTGCAGCTCCCGAATTACTACAGCAGCTGCATTGGCTGCCAGTGGACCAGCGGATTAAATATAAATCTTCAACTATCGTTTTCAAATGCTTGGAGGGCTCGTCACCAGCATATCTCTCAAACCTCGTTCAACGGTATAACCCACAGCGATCACTTCGATCAACGAATGACCTCAAATTGAAAACACCCCGCTGTCGGGTGAAGGCTGGTGAACGCGCCTTTCAGCATTCTGGTCCAAGGTTGTGGAATTTACTACCACTAGATATACGTTCTTTGTCTTCACTAGAGGAATTCAAGAGTCGATTGAAGACATTCTTATTCCGAAAGGCGTTCTTTTGATTATGTGTATAATTAGCGTTGTTCGTGTACTGTGTTAGGGCTTAATGATTAAGTTAATCTATGTTATGCACCCAGGGCCCTCCTGATGAAGGGATGTTTGGCGCACTATAAATCTATGCCTTAATTATTATTTATTATATAATTATTTATTTATTATATTATTATTATTATTATTATTATTATTATTATTATTATTATTATTATTATTATTATTATTATTATTATTATTATTATTATTATTATTATTATTATTATTATTATTATTATTATTATTTTATTATTATTATTATTTTATTATTTTTTTATTTTTATATTATTATTTATTATTATTTATTATTATTATTATTATTATTTATTATTATTATTATTATTATTATTATTATTATTATTATTATTTATTATTATTATTATTTATTACTTTATTATTATTATTAATTGACAGGCCCTGTTTAATTTGTCTTTTTGTCTCATGTCACTTCAGGTATCGTGCACGCTCTAACACCAATCGTACCGGATAGTAATATTGGTATTGATAGTGGCAAAGGTATTGAAATTGATGACAATAGTGATAATATTGGTATTGAATATGACAACAGTGATGCTATCGATATTGATGAAGGTAACATTGGTGTTGATGATGGCAAGAATATTGATATTGGTATTGATGTCGGTAATATTGATGATGTTGATATTAGTATTGATATTGGCAACAGTGTTGATGCTGGTATTGATGGTGGCTACAGTGTTGATAATGGCAAGTGTTAATATCGGTTTCGATGTAAACTAAAGAATAGATATAGATAATAATAAATACAACAATAGTGTTATTAATACTGATTATTGAATTCTGGGGTAACTATAGATTAAAGAGTTTGTGCCATTAACTCTCTCCTTACCAGCTATTTTTAGAATTTTACCCGTATTGTCATACTCACCCAACACTCAAAAATTGATTTTTCAAACAGAATAGTAACGAGTATATTCTATATTTTGTTCAGAAAAATAAGCTTTGCGGCACAGTGTCGAGTTTTTATGGCTATAACTATAACAAAATGAAATCAAAATATGAAAAGTGTTGACTGCATCGTAATGGTTGTGACGATTTTCCTGTGGGTGCTAAGGAGAGGGTTAAGCGTATCATAAATGAAAAAATATAATTGATTAATACATACTCTCTGTTAGCAGCACATGGAATGGAGAAAGAATCAACAAATATTTGAACTTTTAGTAAATATAGTTAAATTATGTATCTTTGTATCAACTGTATAAAAACACAAAATCTTGATGTTTTTTATAGCAGAATATACACTAAACGTGCTCTAAGCCCTTTATAATATGACCCCAGTCATCATCATTATCACTGAATGAGTAGGAAGAGACATGACGCTAGTTAGAGGTTATTACAATATTTTCGGTCACAGACAAAGCTGTTAAAGGCCAAATACTTATTTTACACATAAGTTGGGTGAGAGAATGTGGGTAAATATAATTTAACAGGACTCAACTTTGCGCTGAACGAGGCTCGAACCTATGACCTTCCGACCCAAAAACGAATGACATTCCACAGGACCAAAACCCCATATATCGTATTATTTTCACGTTTAATTGATGTAAACCGTTGCGTTTCTCATTCTATTAAAATATATTCACATCATCATCCCTTCTTCTCCAATATTCCTTAGGTGTGTTCAATACGATTCAATAGTCTCATGTCACGCCTCCCGGCAACGGCGGCCATCTTGGTTCTAAACAAAGAAAATCATTCCTTTTTATTTTTCATGCTGCCTAGAACTTTTCATATGCCTTGTGATCAGAATGTGTAAAAGTCAAAACATGATCAAATGTATGTGTTTATTTTCCTCTGGATACCCTTTATGCTCGCTGGAGAAATATTCAAACGGGCGTCCGCCATTGTTCCGATAGTTTAGAGCCAGTGTTACTAAGTTACCATACGTCATTAGGAAGGAAGTGACGTTACGACTGTTGAAGAGCATTACAGAAGTCGAGCCACCTACTTATCTCCCCCCTCCCCTCTCTCTTTCTCTCTCTCTCTCTCTCTCTCTCTCTCTCTCTATATATATATATATATATATATATATATATATATATATATAATATTATATCAACTATCTATCTTTTTCTCTCCTATCTACTACTATCTATCTATCATATTATTCTATCTATCTTATCTATCTATCTATCTATCTATCTATCTATCTATCTATCTATCTATCTATCTATATATCTATGTGTTTCTATCTATCTCTCTATTTTTGTAATATTTAGAACGATGTTGGATTCAGTCTACATCAATGTGTCCGGCATTCATCAGGACTGTGTGTTACATGGAGTTGGTTTGTTGTGTGTTGTTGTTGTTGCTTGTTGAAGTGGTTTTGTAGGTTTGTAGTTTATTGGTAGATTTTTTCATCTATGTGAACAGCTGTTGTACATCTCATTTTTTTTGTTGAAAGTGGCATCATGAGGGTGTTTAATTATAGTATATTGTTCGCCCAGGGATAAGCTGCATTGTTTTAATAATGGTGTATATCCTGTTGCTTTAGATAGAATTTTTCATGCAATGCTGTGGTCTAGCTTTTTGTCTTTTAATTTTCAAATATGTTTGCTAGGTTTTGTAGATGTTTTTAGTTGGTGTTTCTAAACGTTGTGGTGTGGAGGTTGTATCTTGTTTGAAATTATTTTCCGTTAGTCCTACATATTTTACCTGCTTGTTTGTTTTAGTGTTGGTGTATTGGTTACTGTGGCTTGGTATTTTAGACTTGATTCTAAAAATTGCTTGTTTAACGGGCAATGCTCCTTATTTTTGCGGTTGCATTTTATCGTTTGTTGCTTAATATTGTTTGGTGTGGCATAAAATTATTTGGTCAATGTTGCGCATACAAGAGTAGCATATTTTTATTTTATTTTTGGTGATAACTTTATGTAGCTTGTCGTTCTTTGGGTAGCATATATCAATTATTTCCAGGAACTGCTGTCCAATGGAGAATGTGAGTAAAGATTCTTTCCCAAGGATTCCTATTTAATTAGTCTCTTTTGTCTCATGACAATCAGGTATCTTCTACCCTCTAAAACCAATCCGTACCGGATAGCAATATAGGTACTGATGATAGCAACGGTGTTGAAATTGATACAACAGGGATGCCATTGCTATTGAATATGGCAAGAGTGTTGATAATGGTATTGCAGGCGGTTAAATTGATGATGTTGGTATTGGATGAGGCAACAGTGTTGATATTGGTATTGAATTGGGCAATACTGTTAATGTTGCTATTAATTACGGCAACAGTGTTGATATTGGCATTGATTACAGTAACATTAATGATGTTGGTATTTACAGAAAATGAGTCATCCCATATATATATATATATATATATATATATATATATATAATATATATATATATCCATCTTTGCTTACTAAATTTTGATATTGTCAGCTATGAGATGTTTATCTAAGGTTCCTAATTATTTTACAGGCCCTTGTTGTCTGGCAACAGTCTTGATATTGGTATTGATGATGGCAACAGTGATGATATTGTTATTGATGGGGGCAACTGTGTTAATATTGGAATTGATGATGGCAACAATGATGATATTGGTGTTGGTGACAACAGTGATGATAATATTGGTATTGGTAGCAATAGTGATGATATTGGTCGTAATAGGGGCAACTGTGTAGATATTGGAATTGATGGTGGCAAGAATGCTGATATTAGTATTGGTGGAAACAGTATTGAACTTGGTATCGATGGTGACAACAGTGTTCATGCTAGTATTGATAGAGGAAACACTGTTGACAGTAGTGTTAGTATCGATTTCGATGGAAACAAAAAATAGATATAGATATTAATAAATACAAAAGTATTGCTAATAACACTGAGTATTGAAAACTGGGGTTAATAGATAGCAGTGTCGGTGCATTAAGCGTACTATAATGAAAGACTATAACTGATTGATACTTACCGGCTGTTAGTAGCACATGGATAGGAGAAAGAAACAACAATGATTAGACCTTTCAGGAAATCTAGTTAAAGCATTATCTTTGTATCAACAAGATATGAAGTGAGTAGAAAAGTGCCAGAAGACAATAGAGAATAATTTTTTTTTTTCGCGGCGGTGGTGGGGTTTGAACCTGCGACCTTATTGGTACGACAACTCCGCCTGGCAGGTGAGAGCGTGGCTCTACCGTGTGAGCTATCCACGAACACAAAATATTCGTTTCAAACCCAAAGTCATTTCTAGATCCCTCTCTCACCACTTCTTGAGATCGCCGATTCGTTCACCACCATCGCGAAGTAATTTTGACCAGCAGTTAAGCTTAATAGCCAATATTCTCATAAAACTATAACTATGAACTTAGACATGTAGTATGCTGGATGGAGAAAGAACTTATTAATTACAGAAAATGAGTTAAAGCACTATGTTTGTATGAACAGATATGAAGTGAGTAGAAAAGTGCCAGAAGACAATAGAGAATAAATTAAAATTTTTTTCGCGGCGGTGGTGGGGTTTGAACCTGCGACCTTATTGGTACGACAACTCCGCCTGGCAGGTGAGAGCGTGGCTCTACCGTGTGAGCTATCCACGAACACAAAATATTCGTTTCAAACCCAAAGTCATTTCTAGATCCCTCTCTCACCCACTTCTTGAGATCGCCGATTCGTTCACCACCATCGCGAAGTAATTTTGACCAGCAGTTAAGCTTAATAGCCAATATTCTCATCACAAACATATAACATAGAAACGATTGAGACATTGAGTATGCTCCGGTGTATGGGGTGAATTTTTAATTCAGAAAAGTGAGTGGAGCAGGCACTTATGTTGGTAACAACAAGATATGAAGTGAGTAGAAAAGTGCAGAAGACAATAGAGAATATATTTTTTTCGCGGCGGTGGTGGGGTTTGAACCTGCGACCTTATTGGTACGACAACTCCGCCTGGCAGGTGAGAGCGTGGCTCTACCGTGTGAGCTATCCACGAACACAAAATATTCGTTTCAAACCCAAAGTTATTTCTAGATCCCTCTCTCACCCACTTCTTGAGATCGCCGATTCGTTCACCACCATCGCGAAGTAATTTTGACCAGCAGTTAAGCTTAATAGCCAATATTCTCATCACAAACATATAACATAGAAACGATTGAGACATTGAGTATGCTCCGGTGTATGGGGTGAATTTTTAATTCAGAAAAGTGAGTGGACAGGCACTTATGTTGGTAACAACAAGATATGAAGTGAGTAGAAAAGTGCCAGAAGACAATAGAGAATAATAATAATTTTTTCGCGGCGGTGGTGGGGTTTGAACCTGCGACCTTATTGGTACGACAACTCCGCCTGGCAGGTGAGAGCGTGGCTCTACCGTGTGAGCTATCCACGAACACAAAATATTCGTTTCAAACCCAAAGTTATTTCTAGATCCCTCTCTCACCCACTTCTTGAGATCGCCGATTCGTTCACCACCATCGCGAAGTAATTTTGACCAGCAGTTAAGCTTAATAGCCAATATTCTCATCACAAACATATAACATAGAAACGATTGAGACATTGAGTATGCTCCGGTGTATGGGGTGAATTTTTAATTCAGAAAAGTGAGTGGAGCAGGCACTTATGTTGGTAACAACAAGATATGAAGTGAGTAGAAAAGTGCCAGAAGACAATAGAAATATTTTTATTTTCGCGGCGGTGGTGGGGTTTGAACCTGCGACCTTATTGGTACGACAACTCCGCCTGGCAGGTGAGAGCGTGGCTCCTACCGTGTGAGCTATCCACGAACACAAAATATTCGTTTCAAACCCAAAGTCATTTCTAGATCCTCTCTCACCCACTTCTTGAGATCGCCGATTCGTTCACCACCATCGCGAAGTAATTTTGACCAGCAGTTAAGCTTAATAGCCAATATTCTCATCACAAACATATAACATAGAAACGATTGAGACATTGAGTATGCTCCGGTGTATGGGGTGAATTTTTAATTCAGAAAAGTGAGTGGAGCAGGCACTTATGTTGGTAACAACAAGATATGATCATCATATCTTGATATCATATCTTGTTGTTACCAACATAAGTGCCTGCTCCACTCACTTTTCTGAATTAAAAATTCACCCCATACACCGGAGCATACTCAATGTCTCAATCGTTTCTATGTTATATGTTTGTGATGAGAATATTGGCTATTAAGCTTAACTGCTGGTCAAAATTACTTCGCGATGGTGGTGAACGAATCGGCGATCTCAAAAAGTGGGTGAGAGAGGGATCTAGAAATGACTTTGGGTTTGAAACGAATATTTTGTGTTCGTGGATAGCTCACACGGTAGAGCCACGCTCTCACCTGCCAGGCGGAGTTGTCGTACCAATAAGGTCGCAGGTTCAAACCCCACCACCGCCGCGAAAAAAAAATTTTTATTCTCTATTGTCTTCTGGCACTTTTCTACTCACTTCATATCTTGTTGTTACCAACATAAGTGCCTGCTCCACTCACTTTTCTGAATTATCTTTGTATCAATTGCATAAAAACACAAAACTTGATGTTTTGTACAACGGATATACAATAAACGTGCTCAAAGCGCTTTACAAGGTGCCTCCTATCATCAGCTTTATTTAAGAATAGGATGAGACATGACGCCTGTTAGGGGATGTTACAATATTTTCAGACACAGTCTACGAACTCATAGTACGGTGAGATAATGTGAATAATGTGGCTTGGTATATTAGACTTGATTCTAAACATTGCTTGTTTAACGGGCAATGCTCCTTATTTCTTCAGTTGCATTTTATCGGTGGTTGTTTAATATTTTTTGTTGTGGCTTGAAATTATTTGGTCTATGTTGTGCATGCAAGAGTAACATATTTTTATGGTAATTTTGTTTATAATTTTATGCAGCTTGTGGTTCTTTGGGAAGCATATATCAATTATTTCCAGGAACTGCTGTTGAAATTGATGACAACAGGGATGACATTGCTATTGAATATGGCAAGGGTGATGATAATGGTATTGCAGACGGTTAAATTGATGATGTTGGTATTTGCTGAGGAAACTGTTGATATTGGTATTGAATAAGGCAATAATGTTGGTGTTGTTATTGATTCTGGCAACAGTGATGATATTGGTATTCATTACAGTAACATTAATGATGTTGGTATTTATGATGCCATGAGTGTTGATATTGGTATTGATGGAGGCAACAGTGTTGATGCTGATATTGATTAGGCAAGTGTTAATATCGATTTGGAAAGAAACAAAATAATAGATGTAGCTAATAATAAATACAACAGTATTGCTATTCATCTTGAGTATTAAATTCTGGTGTAACTATATATAGTATTGTCGGTGCCATTAAGCGTACCATATATGAAAGACTATAATCGATTAATACTTAATTTCTGTTAGTAACACAAGGATAGGAGAAAGAAACAACAACGATTTGTATGGAAACACAAAAACTTGATATTTTTTTAATGCGGAATATACACTTAACGTTCTTAAAGCGCTTTATAAGGTGTCGACAGTCATTAGCTCAACTAAGCGAGTGGGACGGGACATGACGCCAGTTATGGGTTATTACCAATATTTTCAGACACAAACAGATCTGTTAATTTACACCTGCCTTGTGTGAGATAATTTAAGTAGAGGTTTATTCCCAAGGACTACACTATGCGCTGCACGAGGCTGAAACCCAGGACCTTTCGATGCGAAAGCGAATGTCATACCAGAAGTACACATTATGCAAAAATCGTATTAATTACAAGTTTAATTATTTTAATACCGTTGTATATCTCATTCTATAAAGTCAAATTAACATGTTCATCCCATCTTATCCAATATTCTTTAGGTGTGTTCACTAACGGAAATTAAACCAGCTACTCTTTCCCTCTCTCTCTCTCTCTCTCTCTCTCTCTCTTACTATCTCTCTCTCTTTCTCTCTCTCTCTCTATCTATCTATCTATCTATCTATCTATCTACATATGTATTTATCTCTATCTCTCTTTGCTTATAAATTTTGATGTTGTGAGCTGTGAGACATCATTCTAATGTTATTATTTGAATTGAAAGGCAAGGTTTAATTTGTCTTTTTGTCTTATGTCACTTCAGGTATCTTGTACGATCTAACACCAACCCGTACCGGATAGCAATATTGGTACTGATGGTGGCAAATGTGTTGAAACTGGTATCTAAAGTGATAATATTGGAACTGAATATGACAACAGTGTTAATTTCGTTATCGATGACGGTAACATTGATGATGTTGATATTGACGATGTCACGAGTGTTGATGTTGGTATTGATGAAGGTAACATTGATGATGCAGATAGTGGTATTGATGGTGGCAATAGTGTTGATGTTGGTATATATGATGGCAACTGTTTTGATAGTGGTATTGATTATGGCCTGTGTTAATATCTGTTTTGTTGGAAACAAAATAATAGATAATAATAAATACAACAGTATTGCTATTGATATTGAGTATTGAATTCTTGGTATCTAATAATAAATAAATAATAGTAAATGGCAAATAATAATGTTGGTTACATTAAGCGTAGCATAAATGAAAGACAGTAATTGATTGATACTTACCCTCGGCTGTTAGTCAAACATGAATAGGAGATAGAAAAAAACAACATTTAGACCTTTTTAAGAAATATAGTTTAAGTATTTTTCTTTATGTCATACAAAAAACGTACTTAAAGTTCTTTATAAGGTGTCCCCAGTCATGAGCGTCATTGATTGTATAGGAAAAGACATGACGCCAGTTAGGGGTTAAACAATATTTTCGGACACAGACAGATCTATGGAAGGCCAGATAATCATTTTACATATGATTTGGGTGAGAGAATGTGGGTAAAGATTATTTTACCAAGGACTCAAATATTCCCTGAAGGAGGTTTTGACCTAAGACCTTCCGACTTGAAAACGAATGTCATGCCACAAGACCAGATAACCCCACAAATCGTATCAATTACACGTGTAATTGTTTAAACCCATTGCGTTTCTCGTTCTATAAATTAAGTTCACATGATCATCCCATCTTCTCCAATTTTCCTTAGGTATGTTCACTTACGGAAGTCGAGCCATCTACTTTCTTTTTCTATCTATCTATCTATCTATCTATCTATCTATCTATCTATCTATCTATCTATCTATCTATCTATCTATCTATCTATCTATCTATCTATCTATCTATCTATCTATCTATCTATCTATCTATCTATCTATCTATCTATTTATATACCTATCTCTCTATCTATCTATTGATCTATCTATCTCTGTCTGTCTTTTCTTACCAATTGATATGTGGCATGACACTATCTATTTACTTATCTACAGCCTTTGTCTTTTTTCTTATGGGACAATTTGAATAGCTGAAATGACGCGTGAGACAAATCATATGGTAACCTATAAGTTTACATTTTAAGATATTAATGGCATATTTGTCCTTGATGTTGTAATTTGGGAACAGTTATCTGTGCAAAACTAAAATAATCAGCGTGTTGAAGTTGCTTATGTGGCAACAGTATGGAGAGAACAACAGTGTTGATATTGTATGGTGGAAAGTGTTGGTATTTGATTGATGATGGCAAAGGTTGATTTGTATTGATGGTGGCAACAGTGTGATGTATTGATGATGCAAACATGTTGGTATTGTATTGATGATGGCACAGTGTTGTATTTATGTGATGGCAACAGTGTTGGTATTTGTATGATGATGGAACAGTGTTGGTATTTGTATTGATGATGGCAACAGTGTTGGTATTTGTATTGATGATGGCAACAGTGTTGGTATTTGTATTGATGATGGCAACAGTGTTGGTATTTGTATTGATGATGGCAACAGTGTTGGTATTTGTATTGATGATGGCAACAGTGTTGGTATTTGTATTGATGATGGCAACAGTGTTGGTATTTGTATTGATGATGGAACAGTGTTGGTATTTGTATGATGATGCAACAGTGTTGGTATTTTTATTGATGATGGGAACAGTGTTGGTATTTGTATTGATGATGGCAACAGTGTTGGTATTTGTATTGATGATGGCAACAGTGTTGGTATTTGTATTGATGATGGCATCAGTGTTGGTATTTGTATTGATGATGGCAACAGTGTTGGTATTTGTATTGATGATGGCAACAGTGTTGGTATTTGTATTGATGATGGCAACAGTGTTGGTATTTGTATTGATGATGGCAGCAGTGTTGTTATTTGTATTGATGATGGCAACAGTGTTGGTATTTGTATTGATGATGGCAACAGTGTTGGTATTTGTATTGATAATGGCAACAGTGTTGATATTGGTTTTAACGACGATAACAGTTACCATTCGTATTGATGGTGACAACAGTTTATTTATTGAGAATTGCATACTTTTAGTCAGAAATGGATAGGAGAAAGAAGCTAGAAACCAACATACCTTATAGCGAATATAGGTCGAACTATTGTATTTGTATCAATTGCACAAAAATACACTAACCTGATCTTTTGAATAGCGCAATATTCACCAAACGTGCTTAAAGAGCTTTACAAGGTGTCCTCTGTCATCAGCTTCATTTAACAAGTAGTATGAGACATGACGCCAGTTATGGGACGTTATAATATTTTCAGACAGAGACTGCAAACTCATTTTATACCTAAGTACGATGAGAGATGTGAGTTAGGATTCTTTCCCAAGGAGTCCTATTATTTGTCTTTTTTTCTTGATAATTCCGTTGTCTTCTACCCCCTAAAACCGACCTCTACGGGACAGCAATATTGCTACTGATGATGGCAAAATTGTTGAAATTGATGGATGATATTGGTATTGAAAATGGAAACAGTGTTGATATCAGTATTGATGACGGCAACGTTGACGATGTTGGTATTGATGATGACAAGAGTGTTGATATTGGTATCGATGACATTGATGATGTTGGTATTGGATTAGGCAACAGCGTTGATTTTGGTATCGATTGTGGCAAGATTGATGATACTGGTATTGGTGGTGACGACTGTGATGATATTGGTATTGATTACGGTAACATTTATGTTATCGGTATTGATGATGGCATGAGTTTTGATATTGATATTGAAGGCGGCAATAGTGTTGATATTGGTATTGATGGTGACAACAGTGTTGATATTGGTATTGATGGTGACAACAGTGTTGATATTGGTATTGATGGTGACAACAGTGTTGATATTGGTATTGATGGTGGCAACAGTGTTGATATTGGTATTGATGGTGATAACAGTGTTGATATTGGTATTGATGGTGACAACAGTGTTGATATTGGTATTGATGGTGATAACAGTGTTGATATTGGTATTGATGGTGACAACAGTGTTGATATTGGTATTGATGGTGGCAACAGTGTTGATATTGGTATTGATGGTGACAACAGTGTTGATATTGGTATTGATGGTGATAACAGTGTTGATATTGGTATTGATGGTGACAACAGTGTTGATATTGGTATTGATGGTGACAACAGTGTTGATATTGGTATTGATGGTGATAACAGTGTTGATATTGGTATTAATGGTGACAACAGTGTTGATATTGGTATTGATGGTGGCAACAGTGTTGATTTTCTTATTGATTATGGCTTTGTTAATATCTCTTTCCTGGCACTGATATAACCTTAATGTGTTGCAAGCGCCGTAAAACCCTTAAAAACAATAACAAATATCTCTTTCGACGGAAAACAAAATAATATATATAGATAATAATAAGTAGAAGAGTATTGCTATTGATATTGACTATTGCATTCTGTGGTAACTATAGATAGTAGTGTCGATGCCATTAAGTTACCATCAATGAAAGATTATAATTGATTGATACTTACAATCTTGTAATCACACATAGATAGGAGAAGGAAACAACAAAGATAACAGCTTTAAGTAAATATAGTTAATGTATTTGTCTTTGTTATCAATTGTATAGAAACACAATAACTTGATATTTTGTATGGCGGAATATACACTGAACATTCTTAAAGCGTGTGTCCCCAGTCGTCAGGTCAACTAAATGAGTAAGACGAGACATGACGCCTGTTAGGTCATATTACAATATTTTCGGATACAGACAACTCTGTTACGTCCAGATACTCAATTTACACATGAGTTGTGTGTGATAATTTGAGTAAAGATTTTTTTCTCCCAAGGACTCAACTATGCCCTGAACGAGGTTAGAACCCAGGACCTTCCCATCCGAAAGCGAATGTCATGTTACAAGACCGCATAATGCACAAATCGTATTAATTACACATTAAATTGTTTTAATACCGTTGTGTATATCATTCTATTAAATTAAATTAACATGTTAATCCCATCTGCTCCAATTTTCTTTAGATGTGTTCACTAACGGAGATTAAACCACCAACTCTCTCTCTCTCTCTCTCTCTCTCTCTATCTCTCTCTCTCTCTATCTATCTATCTATCTATCTCTCACTCTATCTCTCTCTATCTATTATGTATCCATCTACCCATCTATCTATTTACTTATCACTACCTTATATCTTCTTGTTTATTAAATATTGATTTTGTTAGCCCGTGTTACGGGTGTTGACATTGGTATTGATGGTGGCAATAGTGTTGACATTGGTATTGATGGTGGCAATAGTGTTGACATTGGCATTGATGGTGGCAATAGTGTTGACATTGGTATTGATGGTGGCAATAGTGTTGATAGTGGTATTGATGGTGGCAATAGTGATGACATTGTTATTGATGGTGGCAATAGTGTTGACATTGGTATTGATGGTGGCAATACTGTTGACATTGGTATTGATGGTGGCAATAGTGTTGACATTGGTATTGATGGTGGCAATAGTGTTGACATTAGTATTGATGGTGGCAATAGTGTTGACAGTGATATTGATGGTGGCAATACTGTTGACATTGGTATTGATGATGGCAATAGTGTTGATAGTTGTGTTGATGGTGGCAATAGTATTGACATTGGTATTGATGGTGGCAATAGTATTGATAGTGGTATTGATGGTGGCAATAGTGTTGACATTGGTATTGATGGTGGCAATAGTGTTGACAGTGGTATTGATGGTGGCAATACTGTTGACATTGGTATTGATAATGGCAATAGTGTTGACATTGGTATTTATGGTGGCAATAGTGTTGACATTGGTATTGATAGTGGCAATAGTGTTGACAATGGTATTGATGGTGGCAATAGTGTTGACAGTGGTATTGATGGTGGCAATAGTGTTGACATTGTTATTGATGGTGGCAATAGTGTTGACAGTGGTATTAATGGTGGCAATAGTGTTGACAGTGGTATTGATGGTGGCAATAGTGTTGACAGTGGTATTAATGGTGGCAATAGTGTTGACATTCGTATTGATGGTGGAAATAGTGTTGACATTGGTATTGATGATGGCAATAGTGTTGACAGTAGTATTGATGGTGGCAATTGTGTTGACATTGGTATTGATGGTGGCAATAGTGTTGATAGTGGTATTGATGGTGGCAATAGTGTTGACATTGGTATTGATGGTGGCAATAGTGTTGACATTGGTATTGATGGTGGCAATAGTATTGACATTGGTATTGATGGTGGCAATAGTATTGATAGTGGTATTGATGGTGGCAATAGTGTTGATAGTGGTATTGATTATTGCAAGTATTTCAATGGAAAACAAAAAAAAAAGATAATAAATACAACAGTGTTGCTATTGATATTAGGTATTGAATTCTGGGGTTAAAATAGATGGTAGTGCCGGTGCCACTACGCGTACCGTAAATGAAAGACTATATTTGATTGATACTTACAATCTTGTTATCACACGTGGATAGGAGAAAGAGACACGATTAGACCTTTAAATAATTTTGTTAAAGTACTTTTCTTTGTATCAATTGTATAAAAACACAAAAACTTGATATTTGTAAGTGGAAAATATACTAAACGTTCTTAAAGAGCTATATAAGGTTCCCCGGTCATTAGCTCAACTAAACAAGTAGGAGGAGACATGACGCTATTACAATATTTTCTCATACGGACAAGTCTGTCCAGATACTCAATATACATCAGATTTGTGTGAGATAATTTAAGTAAATATATTGTCCTAAGACTCAACTATGCGCTGAACAAGGCTGGAACCCAGGACCTTCCGATCCGAAAGCGAATGTCAAACTATAAGACCACATGAGGGACAAATCGTATTAATTACACGTTTAATTGTTATAAAAGCGTTGTGTATCTCAGTTTATTAAATTAAATTTACACGTTCATCTTATCTTCTCCAATAGTCTTTTGATGTGTTCACTAAAGGAAATTTACTACCTACTCTCTCTCTCTCTCTCTCTCTCTCTCCCTCTCTCTCTTTCTTTCTCTCTCTCTCTCTCTATCTCAATCCATCTATCTATCTATCTATCTCTCAATCTATATATCTCTATCTCTCTTTCCCGACTGATTTTTGATATTGTGAGCCGTGAGGCATCATTCTAAGGTTCCTTTTTAATTCTACAGGCCCTTTTTAATTTGTGTTTTTATATTATGGCTGTTGAAATTGATGACAATAGTGATAAAATAGATATTGAATATGACAACAGTCTTGATATCAGTATTTATGACGGTAACATTGATGATGTTAGTATTAAATATGGCAAGAAAGTTGATATTGGTATTGATGACGGTAACATTGGTGATGTTGATATGAATATTGATGGTGGCAACATTGATCATGCTGGTATAGATGGTGACATTAGTCTTGATAGTGATATTGATTATGGCAAGTGTTAATATCGGTTTCAATGGAAACAAAATAATAGATATAGATAATAACAAATACAACCGTATTGCTATCAATACTGAGTATTGAATTCTGGGCTGACTAGGTAGTAGTGTAGTAGCGATTAAGCGTACCAAAAATGAAAGACTATAATTGATTGATGCTTTCCAACTGTTAGTCACACATGGATAGGAGAAAGAAACACCAATGATTAGACCTTTCAGGAAATATAGTTAAACTATATTTCTTTGTATGACTTAGAGAACTTTTTTAATTGGTTGTTTTGTACAGCGGAATATACATTAAAGGTGCTCAAAGCCCTTTATAAAGTGTCTGGAGTCACCAACGTCACTGAATGAGTAGGAAGAGACATGACGCCAGTTAAGGGTTATTACAATATTTTCGGACACAGATAAAACTGTTGAAGACCAGATACTTATTTTACACATGAGTTGGTTGAAAGAATGTAGGTAAAGATTTTTGTTACCATGGAGCTGAACAAGGCTTCAACCTATGACCTTCGGACCCAAAACGAATGACATTCCACAAGACTACATGACCCCGCAAATCGCATTAATTACACGTTTAATTGTTTTCAACCCATTTTGTTCCTCATTCCAATCAATTAAATTGACATGATCATCCCATCTTCTCCAATATTCCTTAGGTGTGTTCACTATTTCATCCTTTTATTTATTTTTCTATCTTCTATTTCACTCTCTATATATATGTCTATCTCTCTATTTTTCTATTAATCTATCTCTATCTATCTATCTGTCTATCTATCTATCTATCTATCTATCTATCTATATATCTGTCTATCTATGTATCTATCTATCTCTATCTGTCTTTGCTTAACACAATTTTATATTGTGGGCCGTGAGACACATATTATAGGTTTTCATTTTACTGTACAGGCCCTATTTGTATTGTTTCAATTGTGCAATGCATTTATCTTGTATCTTCTAAAACAAACGCGTGACGGATAGCAATATTTATAATGATAACGGGAAAAGTGTTGATATTGATGGCAACAGTTATGATATTGTTATTGATATTGACGGCAATGGGGTCGATATTATTATTGATGAGTTCAATAGTGTTGGTATTTGTATAGATGAAGGGCATACTGATGATACTGATAGCAGCAGTTATGATTATGTTATTGCTCATGACAAGAGTGTTGATATTCGTATTAACGGTGGCAACAGTGTTGATATTTGTTTTAACGACGGTAACAGTGTTATTATTCGTATTGATGGCGGCAACAGTGTTGATATTGGTATTGATGGCGGCAACAGTGTCTTTATTGAGAATTGCAATTTTTCAGACATGGATAGCAGAAAGAAGAAAAAAACACAAAGAAACAAACAAACAAAAAACATTAAACCTTTCAATGAATATAGTAGAGCATTTGTCTTTGTATCAACAGAAACATAAAAACTTGATATTTTAAATAGCACAATATAAACCAAACGTGATTAAAGCGGTGCCATCAGCTTCTTTTTGTAAGAGAGTAAGCCTATGCAAAAGGTTATCTAAGAAATTTGGTGCAAAACTGTCAATTATATATATCAGCAAATGGGTTTAGTGAGTACATAGTGCAGGCATATCAGTTAAGCTTGGTCAGTGCATGACACGTGTGGGCATTTTTATGTCCAAGCTATTTGAGACGCATTATACCTGTGCGCAGTTTTATGTCCAAGCTATTTGAGACGCATGACACGTGTGCGCAGTTTTATGTCCAGGTTATTTGAGACCATTTTGTGTCCAAGGTAGTGGATAGGTTATCGTGTTGAAACATGTGAAACGGACATTTATCAAAATAATGTTACGTGAAAAGAGGCGGGGTTTAACATCAATATGTGGGAATTGACGTTTCAGGTTTGAATATGATTGGGTCTTAATATTAGGGGTTGGATTATAGACTGACAGGGAACTGTCGAAACTGCAAGGGGGCGTGGAAACAATGGAACTGTGGGTAAAATTTTGATAGGGATAAAAGAGGATGTTTCGAGGAAAACGTGAGAATTCTGCATTCTACATGACCATGAGCTGCACACTTTAAACCTATTGTGCTCACTATCATTTATTTGCTTTTACGGACTTAGAAATATTTCACGTATATTGAAAATGGTTACTTAGGCAAACGACTTAACATTTGGATTGATTTTACGGATTTGGAATTTATGAAACTGATTGAATTATGACTATGCTATTTGATTTGGATTTGGAATTAATCATGATTTGGATTTTGAATTTATCACAAACAAATAAAGCTGTAAGAAATGAAACTTGGAATCTGGACTTTTATTTGAATGTCTTGATGTTGTACATTCAGTTATCATCATCGGCCCTTGAACTCTTTATTCATTATTAACATATACAACACAACGCAAAGGATAATACTACCATCTATTAAAAAACCACTATACGATCATAAGCCATTACATATGTGTGCAATTACCCCACACTTTTAACAAGTAGGATCAGACATGACGCCAGTTAGAGGATAGTATAATATTTTCAGACACAGACTACGAAATCATTTTACACCTAAGTACGGTGAGAGAATGTGAGGAAAGATTCTTTCCCAAGGACTCCTAATTAATTTGTCTTTTTCATCTCATGACAATTCAGGTATCTTTTACCCTCTAAAAACTACCAGTACTGGATAGCGATATTGGTACTAATGCTGGCAAAAGTGTTTAAATTGATAATAACAGAGATGGTATTGGAATTGATTATGGCAACGGTGATGATATTGGGATTGATGACGGTAACTTAGACGATGTTAGTACTGATGATGGAAAGAGTGTTGATATTGTTATTGAATAAGGCAATAGTGTTGATGCTGGTATCGATTGCGAAACAGTGATGATATTGGTAAAGATTACTTAAAAATTGATGATGTTGATATAAATAAGGTCATGAGTGTTGATATTGGAATTGATGGTGGCAACAGTCTAGATGCTGGTATTAATTATGACAAGTGCGAATATCGGTTTCGATGGAAACCAATAAAATAAACAGAGATAATGATAAATACAGCAGTAATGCTATTTTTATCGAGTATTGAATTCTGAGGTAACTATAGATAGTAGTGTTGGTGCCGTTAAGCGTACAATAACTGAAGGACTCTAATTGATTGATACTTACTTGCTGTTAGTCAAACATGGATAGGGGAAAGAAACAACAAAGGTTAGACCTTTCAGTAAATATACTTAAAGTATTGTTCGTTTTATCAATTGTATCAAATAAAATAACTTGATATTTTGTATGCCGGAATATACACTAGACAGTGTTAAAACGCTTTATAAGTTGTCGACCGTCACCAGCTCAACTAAACGAGTAGGACGAGACATGACCCTAATTAGGGGCGATTACAATATTTTCGGATACAGACAAATCTGTTAACGTCCAGATACTCAATTTACACCTGACTTGTGAGAGATAATTTAAGTAAAAAGTTTTTCTAAGGATTCAACTATGTGCTGAACGAGACTGGAACCCAGGACTTCCGATTCAAAAGCAAATGTTGTTCCACAAGACCATATAGCGCACAAATCGTATTAATTACACGTTTAATTGTTTTAAAACTGATTTAAATCTCAATCTATTGAATTAAATTAACATGTTCATCCCATCTTCTCCAATATTGTTTAAATGTGTTCACTAACGGAAATTGAACCATCTACTTTCTCTCTCTCTCTCTCTCTCTCTCTCTCTATCTCTCTCTCTATCTCTCTCTCTGTTTCTCTCTTTCTCTCTCTCTCCCTCTCTCCCTCTCTCTCTCTCTATCTCTCTATCTCTATTATCTATTTATCTATCTATCTATTGACCTTTTTCTCTCTTTGCTTACTAAATGTTGATATTGTGAGCCGTGAGACATCATTCTATGGTTCTTTTGTTTAAATGCCACGTTTAATTTGTCTTTTTGTCTTATGACAACTCATTTATCTTGTACGCTCTAACACCAACCCGTACCGACTAGCAATATTGGTACTGATGGTGGCAAAGATGTTGTAATTGATGACACATGTTATAATAATGTGACAACAGTGTTGATGTCGATATTGATGACGGTGACATTGATTATATTACTATTAATGATGGCAAGAGTGTTGATATTGGTAGTAATGACGGCAAATTTCATGGTGTTGATATTGGTATTGATGGTGACAACGTTGCTGATGCTGGCATTGTTGGTGGCAACAGTGTTGATAGTGATATTGATTATGGCAAGTGTTAGTATCAGTTTCGATGGAAACAATAAAATAAACAGAGATAATGATAAATACAGCAGTATTGCTATTAATATCGAGTATTGAATTCTGAGGTAACTATAGATAGTAGTGTTGGTGCCGTTAAGCGTACAATATATGAAGGACTCTAATTGATTGATACTTACTCTCTGTTTGTCACACATGGATAAGAGAAAGAAACAACAAATGTTAGACATTTCAATAAATATAGCTAAAGTATTTTTCGTTATATCAATTGTATCAAATAAAATAACTTGATATTTTGTATGCCGGAATATACACTAAACAGTGTTAAAACGCTTTATAAGTTGTCCACAGTCACCAGCTATACTAAACGAGTAGGACGAGACATGACCGCAATTAGGGGCGATTACAATATTTTCTGATACAGACAAATCTGTTAACGTCCATATACTCAATTTACACCTGACTTGTGGGGTATAATTTAAGTAAAGAGTTTTTCTAAGGATTCAACTATGTGCTGAACGAGACTGGAACCCAGGACTTTCCGATCCAAAAGAAATTGTTATTCCGCAAAACCACATAATGCACAAATTGTATTAATTACACGTTTAATTGTTCTAAACTGATGTATATCTCATCTATTAATTTAAATTAACATGTTCATCCCATCTTCTCCAATATTGTTTAAATGTGTTCACTAACGGAAATTGAACCATCTACTCTCTCTCTCTCTCTCTCTCTCTCTCTCTCTCTTTATCTCTTTTCTCTCTCTTTCTTTCTCTCTCTCTATCTCTCTTTCTCTCTCTATCTCTCTCTCTCTCTATCTCTCTCTCTCTGTTTCTCTCTTTCTCTCTCTCTCCCTCTCTCCCTCTCTCTCTCCCTCTCTCTCTCTCTCTCTTTATCTCTTTTCTCTCTCTTTCTTTCTCTCTCTCTCTCTTTCTATCACTTTCTCTCTATCTCTATTATCTATTTATCAATCTATCTATTTACCTTTTTCTCTCTTTGCTTACTAAATGTTGAAATTGTGAGTCATGAGACGTCATTCTATGGTTCTTTTGTTTAAATGCCACGTTTAATTTGTCTTTTTGTCTTATGACAACTCATTTATCTTGTACGCTCTAACACCAACCCGTACCGACTAGCAATATTGGTACTGATGGTGGCAAAGATGTTGTAATTGATGACAAAAGTTATAATAATGGGTTTGAATATGACAACAGTGGTGATGTCGGTATTGATGACGGTGACATTGATTATGTTACTATTAATGATGGCAAGAGTGCTGATATTGGTATTGATGACGGCAGATTTCATGATATTGATATTGGTATTGATGGTGGCAACAGTGTTGATAGTGGTATTGATTATGACAAGTATTAATATCGGTTTCGATGGAAACAAAATAATAGATAAAGATAACAATAAATATATCAGTATTGCTATAATTACTGAGTGTT
>NC_088367.1:56959736-56987116 GCF_034508935.2 Berghia stephanieae | reverse complement strand
TGTATATTGGGCATACATAAGATAAATTTTTTTATTTTTTTATACAATTGTACAAGAAAATTACTTTAATTATATTTTCTGAAAGGTCTAATCATTGATCTTTCTTTCTCTTCTCCATGTGTGAATAACAGCCGGTAAGTATCAATGAATTATAGTCTATCATTAATGGTACGCTTAATGGCACAAGCAGTACTGTCTATTTACCCCAGAATTCAACACTCAGTAATTATAGCAATACTGATATATTTATTACTATCCATATCTATTATTTTGTTTCCATCGAAACCGATATGAACACTTGCCATAATCAATACCACTATCAACACTGTTGCTACCATCAATACCAGCATCAGCACCGTGCCACCATCAATACCAATATCAATATCATGAAATCTGCCGTCATCAATACCAATATCAACACTTTTGCCATCATTAATAGTAACATCATCAATCTCAAGGTCATCAATACCGATATCAACACTGTTGTCATATTCAATCCCATTATTATAACATTTGTCATTAATTACAACATCTTTGCCATCATCAGTACAAATATTGCTAGTCGGTACGGGTTGGTGTTAGAGCGTACAAGATAAATGAGTTGTCATAAGACAAAAAGACAAATTAAACGGGGCATTTAAACAAACGAACCATAGAATGATGTCTCACGGCTCACAATATCAACATTTAGTAAGCAAAGAGAGAAAAAGGTAAATAGATAGATTGATAAATAGATAATAGAGATAGAGAGAAAGAGAGAGAAAGAGAGAGAGAGAAAGAAAGAGAGAGAAAAGAGATAGAGAGAGAGAGAGAGTAGATGGTTCAATTTCCGTTTGTGAACATATTTAAACAATATTGGAGAAGATGGGATGAACATGTTAATTTAATTTAATAGATTGATTATACTCGTACATCAGTTTTAAAACAATTGAACGTGTAATTAATACGATTTGTGCGCTATCTCGTCTTGTGGAATAACAATTTCTTTTGGATCGGAAAGTCCTGGGTTCCAGTCTCGTTCAGCACATAGTTGAATCCTTAGAAAAACTCTTTACTTAAATTATCCCCCACAAGTCAGGTGTAAATTGAGTATATGGACGTTAACAGATTTGTCTGTATCCGAAAATATTGTAATCGCCCCTAATTGCGGTCATGTCTCGTCCTCCTCGTTTAGTTGAGCTGGTGACTGTGGACAACTTATAAAGCGTTTTAACACTGTTTGGTGTATATTCTGGCATACAAAATATCAAGTTATTTTATTTGATACAATTGATATAACGAAAAATACTTTAGCTATATTTATTGAAATTTCTAACCTTTGTTGTTTCTTTCCCCTATCCATGTGTGACAAACAGAGAGTAAGTATCAATCAATTAGAGTCCTTCATATATTGTACGCTTAACGGCACCAACACTACTATCTATAGTTACCTCAGAATTCAATACTCGATATCAATGGCAATACTGCTGTATTTATCATTATCTCTGTTTATTTTATTGTTTCCATCGAAACCGATACTAACACTTGCCATAATCAATATCACTATCAACACTGTTGCCACCAACAATGCCAGCATCAGCAACGTTGTCACCATCAATACCAATATCAACACCATGAAATTTGCCGTCATTACTACCAAGATCAACACTCTTGCCATCATTAATAGTAATATAATCAATGACACCGTCATCAATAGCGACATCAACACTGCTGTCACATTATTATAACATGTGTCATCAATTACAACATCTTTGCCACCATCAGTACCAATATTGCTAGTCGGTACGGGTTGGTGTTAGAGCGTACAAGATAAATGAGTTGTCTAAGACAAAAAGACAAATTAAACGTGGCATTTAAACAAAAGAACCATAGAATGATGTCTCACGGCTCACAATATCAACATTTAGTAAGCAAAGAGAGCAAAGGGTAAATAGATAGATAGATAAATAGATAATAGAGATAGAGAGATAGAGAGAGAGAGAGAGAGGGGGGGGCGAGAGAGAAAGAGAGAAAGAGAGAGATAGAGAGAGAGAGAAAGAGAGAGAGAGAGAGTAGGTGGTTCAATTTCCGTTAGTGAACACATTTAAACAATATTCGAGAAGATGGGATAAACATGTTAATTCAATTCAATAGATTGAGATATAAATCAGTTTTAAAACAATTAAACGTGTAATTAATACGATTTGTGCGCTATATGGTCTTGTGGAATAACATTTGCTTTTGAATCGGAAGTCCTGGGTTCCAGTCTCGTTCAGCACATAGTTGAATCCTTAGAAAAACTTTTTACTTAAATTATCTCTCACAAGTCAGGTGTAAATTGAGTATCTGGACGTTAACAGATTTGTCTGTATCCGAAAATATTGTAATCGCCCTTATTGCGGTCATGTCTCGTCCTACTCGTATAGTTGAGCTGGTGACTGTGGACAACTTATAAAGCGTTTTAATACTGTTTAGTGTATATTCCGGCATACAAAATATCAAGTTATTTCATTTGATACAATTGATAAAACGAACAATACTTTAAGTATATTTACTGAAAGGTCTAACCTTTGTTGTTTCTTTCCCTATCTATGTGTGACAAACAGATAGTAAGTATCAATCAATTAGAGTCTTTCATTTATTGTAAGCTTAACGGCACCAACACCACTATCTATAGTTACTTCAGAATTCAATACTCGATATCAATAGCAATACTGCTGTATTTATCATTATCTCTGTTTATTTTATTGGTGTCCATCAAAACCGATATTCGCACTTGTCATAATTAATACCAGCATCAAGACTGTTGCCACCACCAATTCCAATATCAACACTCATGACCTCATTTATATCAACGTCATCAATTTTAACGTAATCTTTATAAATATCATCACTGTAGCGCAATCGAAACGAGCATCAGCACTATTGCCTTATTCAATAACAATATCGATACTCTTGCCATCATCAGTACTAACAACGTCTACGTTACCTTCATCAATCCCAATATCATCACTGATGCCATAATCAATTCCAATAGCATCTCTGTTATTATCATTTTCAACACTTTTGCCATCATTAGTACCAATATCGCTATCCAGTACTGGTAGTTTTTAGAGGGTAAAAGATACCTGAATTGTCATGAGATGAAAAAGACAAATTAATTAGGAGTCCTTGGGAAAGAATCTTTCCTCACATTCTCTCACCGTACTTAGGTGTAAAATGATTTTGTAGTCTGTGTCTGAAAATATTATACTATCCTCTAACTGGCGTCATGTCTGATCCTACTTGTTAAAAGAAGCTGATGGCAGCGCTTTAATCACGTTTGGTTTATATTGCGCTATTTAAAATATCAAGTTTTTATGTTTCTGTTGATACAAAGACAAATGCTCTGCCTATATTCATTGAAAGGTTTACTGTTATTTTTTTGTTTCTTTCTTTGTGTTTTTTTTTCTTTTTTTTTCTTCTGTTATCCATGTCTGACAAAAATGCTATTCTCAATAGATACACTGTTGCCGCCATCAATACCAATATCAACCCTGTTGCCGCCATCAATACGAATAATAACACTGTTACCGTCGTTAAAACCAATATCAACACTGTTGCCACCGTTAATACGAATATCAACACTCTTGTCATGAGCAATAACATAATCATAACTGCTGCTATCAGTATCATCAGCATTCCCTTCATCTATACAAATACCAACACTATTGTACTCATCAATACGAATATCGACCCCCTTGCCGTTAATATCAATAACAATATCATCACTGATGCCATCAATAGCAACACTTTTTCCTTTATCATTATCAATATTGCTTTCCGTCACGCGTTTGTTTTAGAAGATACAAGATAAATGCATTGCACAATTGAAACAATACAAATAGGGCCTGTACAGTAAAATGAAAACTTATAATATGTGTCTCACGGCCCACAATATCAAATTGTGTTAAGCAAAGACAGATATAGATAGATAGATACATAGATAGACAGATAGATAGACAGATAGATAGATAGATAGATAGATAGATAGATAGATAGATAGATAGATAGACAGATAGATAGATAGAGATAGATTAATAGAAAAATAGAGAGATAGACATATATATATATATAGAGTGAAATAGAAGATGGAAAAATAAATAAAAGGATGAAATAGTGAACACACCTAAGGAATATTGGAGAAGATGGGATGATCATGTCAATTTAATTGATTGGAATGATGAACAAAATGGGTTGAAAACAATTAAACGTGTAATTAATGCGATTTGCGGGGTCATGTAGTCTTGTGGAATGTCATTCGTTTTGGGTCCAAAGGTCATAGGTGGAGGCCTTGTTCAGCTCCATGTTAAAAAAAATCTATACCTACTGTCATGGTCTCAAGTGAGTAAAGAGCTACTCGACTATGCATAAAGATATATGTAGAATGAGGCCCCAGAATTTACTAGTTACTATAAATGAAAAACAATTAACGATTTGTTTACAATGAAATAAAAATAATGATGAAATTTAATTAAAAGAGATAAACAGTGATCGTGGCAGTTACAAATAGAGATGTGAATATATTACATAACTTATGATAACATGTCAGGTTCGTAAGTTTACGTTTCCAGGCAGTTGACAGGCTTGGATGATATATTCGTCTGATAACAGGCTCGGGCTCGTAAAATTCCACTTCCAGGCAATTGGTAAAGGGTTATTGTGTAATTCTTTGACAGCGGGCTTGGGTTTGATCCTTGAAGATTATACAATCAAAGTTAAAAGCTCCGGCGTCTTAATGGTGTAGATATAATATCTACAAAGTCCCAAACGATAAAAATCTTCCAGTATATATAAGGAATAGAGCGACTGGCCGTCCGGCATAGATTGTGAAGAGAAGTGAGTGTAGAATGTTAGACTATCAGCTTTTATAATAAGTGGCTACGTGACAGAATGTAGAACGAAAAGTATTCACTAAATAGAAATTAATTCGAGGGAAGGCTATAAAAGGAAAAACGATCTAATATTAGAAGGTAAAGTTTATCTAAGCCTACCGAAATATAACTGGAGTGAGATGAATTCGGTTCTTAATAAAATAAAATTTAATAAGATAATTGTGAACAACCTTTACTGTGACGCCTACATTCTCTCAACCAACTCATGTGTAAAATAAGTATATGATCTTCAACAGTTTTGTCTGTGTCCGAAAATATTGTAATATCCCCTATCTGGCGTCATGTCTATTCCTACTCATTCCGTGACGTTGATGACTGCGGACATTTTATAAAGCACTTTGAGCGCCTTTAGTGTATATTCCGCTGTACAAAACAACCAATTAAAAAAAGTTATTCAAGTGATACAAAGAAAAATAATTTAACTATATTTACTGAAAGGTCTAATCATTGCTGTTTCTTTCTCCTGTCCATGTGTGACTAACAGTTGGAAAGTATCAATCAATTATTGTCTTTCATTTTTGGTACGCTTAATCGCTACAACACTACTACCTAGTCACCCCAGAATTCAATATTCAGTATTGATAGCAATACTGTTGTATTTGTTATTATCTATATCTATTATTTTGTTTCCATTGAAACCGATATTAACACTTGCCATAATCAATATCACTATCAAGACTAATGTCACCATCTATACCAGCATGATCAATGTTGCCACCATCAATATTCATATCAACATCACCAATGTTACCGTCATCAATACCAATATCAACTCTCTTGCCATATTTAATACTAACATCATCAATGTTACCGTCATAATTACTGATATCAACACTGCTATCATATTCAATATCTATTGTATCAACTTTAACAGCCATAAGATAAAAACACAAATTAAAAAGGGCCTGTAAAATAAACAAAAAGAACATTAGAATGATGTCTCACGGCTCACAATATCAACATTTAGTAAGCAAAGAGAGCAAAGGGTAAATAGATAGATAGATAAATAGATAATAGAGATAGAGAGAGAGAGAGAGAGAGAGAGAGAGAGAGAGGGCGAGAGAGAAAGAGAGAAAGAGAGAGATAGAGAGAGAGAGAAAGAGAGAGAGAGAGAGAGAGAGAGTAGGTGGTTCAATTTCCGTTAGTGAACACATTTAAACAATATTCTAGAAGATGGGATAAACATGTTAATTCAATTCAATAGATTGAGATATAAATCAGTTTTAAAACAATTAAACGTGTAATTAATACGATTTGTGCGCTATATGGTCTTGTGGAATAACATTTGCTTTTGAATCGGAAGTCCTGGGTTCCAGTCTCGTTCAGCACATAGTTGAATCCTTAGAAAAACTCTTTACTTAAATTATCTCTCACAAGTCAGGTGTAAATTGAGTATCTGGACGTTAACAGATTTGTCTGTATCCGAAAATATTGTAATCGCCCCTAATTGGGGTCATGTCTCGTCCTACTCGTTTAGTTGAGCTGATGACTATGGACAACTTATAAAGCGTTTTAATTCTGTTTCATGTATATTCCGGCATACAAAATATCAAGTTATTTCATTTGATACAATTGATAAAACGAACAATACTTTAAGTATATTTACTGAAAGGTCTAACCTTTGTTGTTTCTTTCCCCTATCCATGTGTGACAAACAGAGAGTAAGTATCAATCAATTAGAGTCCTTCATATATTGTACGCTTAACGGCACCAACACTACTATCTATAGTTACCTCAGAATTCAATACTCGATATCAATGGCAATACTGCTGTATTTATCATTATCTCTGTTTATTTTATTGGTTTCCATCAAAACCGATATTCGCACTTGTCATAATTAATACCAGCATCAAGACTGTTGCCACCACCAATTCCAATATCAACACTCATGACATCATTTATATCAACATCATCAATTTTAACGTAATCTTTACAAATATCATCACTGTAGCGCAATCGATACGAGCATCAGCACTATTGCCTTATTCAATAACAATATCGATACTCTTGCCATCATCAGTACTAACAACGTCTACGTTACCTTCATCAATCCCAATATCATCACTGTTGCCATAATCAATTCCAATAGCATCCCTGTTATTATTATTTTCAACACTTTTCCATCATTAGTACCAATATTGCTATCCTGTATTGGTAGTTTTTATAGGGTAAAAGATACCTGAATTGTCATGAGAGGAAAAAGACAAATTAAATAGGAGTCCTTGGGAAAGAATCTTTCCTCACATTCTCTCACCGTACTTAGGTGTAAAATGATTTTGTAGTCTGTGTCTGAAAATATTATACTATCCTCTAACTGGCGTCATGTCTGATCCTACTTGTTAAAAGAAGCTGATGGCAGCGCTTTAATCACGTTTGGTTTATATTGCGCTATTTAAAATATCAAGTTTTTATGTTTCTGTTGATACAAAGACAAATGCTCTGCCTATATTCATTGAAAGGTTTACTGTTATTTTTTTGTTTCTTTCTTTGTGTTTTTTTTTCTTTTTTTTTCTTCTGTTATCCATGTCTGACAAAAATGCTATTCTCAATAGATACACTGTTGCCGCCATCAATACCAATATCAACCCTGTTGCCGCCATCAATACGAATAATAACACTGTTACCGTCGTTAAAACCAATATCAACACTGTTGCCACCGTTAATACGAATATCAACACTCTTGTCATGAGCAATAACATAATCATAACTGCTGCTATCAGTATCATCAGCATTCCCTTCATCTATACAATTACCAACACTGTTGTACTCATCAATACCAAAATCGACCCCCTTGCCGTCAATATCAATAACAATATCATCACTGTTGCCATCAATATCAACACGATTCCCTTTATCATTATCAATATTGCTTCTGTCACGCGTTTGTTTTAGAGGATACAAGATAAATACATTGCCATACAAATAGGGCCTGTACAGTAAAATGAAAACTTATAATATGTGTCTCACGGCCCACAATATCAAATTGTGTTAAGCAAAGACAGATATAGATAGATAGATACATAGATAGACAGATAGATAGATAGATAGATAGATAGATAGATAGATAGATAGATAGATAGACAGATAGATAGATAGAGATAGATTAATAGAAAAATAGAGAGATAGACATATATATATATAGAGTGAAATAGAAGATGGAAAAATAAATAAAAGGATGAAATAGTGAACACACCTAAGGAATATTGGAGAAGATGGGATGATCATGTCAATTTAATTGATTGGAATGAGGAACAAAATGGGTTGAAAACAATTAAACGTGTAATTAATGCGATTTGCGGGGTCATGTAGTCTTGTGGAATGTCATTCGTTTTGGGTCCAAAGGTCATAGGTGGAGGCCTTGTTCAGCTCCATGTTAAAAAAATCTATACCTACTGTCATGGTCTCAAGTGAGTAAAGAGCTACTCGACTATGCATAAAGATATATGTAGAATGAGGCCCCAGAATTTACTAGTTACTATAAATGAAAAACAATTAACGATTTGTTTACAATGAAATAAAAATAATGATGAAATTTAATTAAAAGAGATAAACAGTGATCGTGGCAGTTACAAATAGAGATGTGAATATATTACGTAACTTATGATAATATGTCAGGTTCGTAAGTTTACGTTTCCAGGCAGTTGACAGGCTTGGATGATATATTCGTCTGATAACAGGCTCGGGCTCGTAAAATTCCACTTCCAGGCAATTGGTAAGGGGTTATTGTGTAATTCTTTGACAGCGGGCTTGGGTTTGATCCTTGAAGATTATACAATCAAAGTTAAAAGCTCCGGCGTCTTAATGGTGTAGATATAATATCTACAAAGTCCCAAACGATAAAAATCTTCCAGTATATATAAGGAATAGAGCGACTGGCCGTCCGGCATAGATTGTGAAGAGAAGTGAGTGTAGAATGTTAGACTATCAGCTTTTATAATAAGTGGCTACGTGACAGAATGTAGAACGAAAAGTATTCACTAAATAGAAATTAATTCGAGGGAAGGCTATAAAAGGAAAAACGATCTAATATTAGAAGGTAAAGTTTATCTAAGCCTACCGAAATATAACTGGAGTGAGATGAATTCGGTTCTTAATAAAATAAAATTTAATAAGATAATTGTGAACAACCTTTACTGTGACGCCTACATTCTCTCAACCAACTCATGTGTAAAATAAGTATATGATCTTCAACAGTTTTGTCTGTGTCCGAAAATATTGTAATATCCCCTATCTGGCGTCATGTCTATTCCTACTCATTCCGTGACGTTGATGACTGCGGACATTTTATAAAGCACTTTGAGCGCCTTTAGTGTATATTCCGCTGTACAAAACAACCAATTAAAAAAAGTTATTCAAGTGATACAAAGAAAAATAATTTAACTATATTTACTGAAAGGTCTAATCATTGCTGTTTCTTTCTCCTGTCCATGTGTGACTAACAGTTGGAAAGTATCAATCAATTATTGTCTTTCATTTTTGGTACGCTTAATCGCTACGACACTACTACCTAGTCACCCCAGAATTCAATACTCAGTATTGATATCAATACTGTTGTATTTCTTATTATCTATATCTATTATTTTGGTTCCATTGAAACCGATATTAACACTTGCCATAATCAATATCACTATCAAGACTAATGTCACCATCTATACCAGCATGATCAATGTTGCCACCATCAATATTCATATCAACATCACCAATGTTACCGTCATCAATACCAATATCTACTCTCTTGCCATATTTAATACTAACATCATCAATGTTACCGTCATAATTACTGATATCAACACTGCTATCATATTCAATATCTATTGTATCAACTTTAACAGCCATAAGATAAAAACACAAATTAAAAAGGGCCTGTAAAATAAACAAAAAGAACATAAGAATGATGTCTCACGGCTCACAATATCAAAATTCAGTCGGCAAAGAGAAATAGAGATAGATAGATTGAGAGATAGATAGATGGATTGAGATAGAGAGAGAGAGAAAGAAAGAGAGAGAGAGAGAGAGAGAGAGAGAGAGAGAGAGAGAGAGAGAGAGAGAGTAGGTAGTAAATTTCCGTTAGTGAACACATCAAAAGACTATTGGAGACGATAAGATGAACATGTAAATGTAATTTAATAGAATGAGATAAACAACGCTTTCATAACAATTAAACGTGTAATTAATACGATTTGTCCCTTATGTGGTCTTATAGTTTGACATTCGCTTTCGGATCAGTAGGTCCTGGGTTCCAGCCTTGTTCGGCCCATAGTTGAGTCTTAGGACAATATCTTTACTTAAATTATCTCACACAAATCTAATGTATATTGAGTATCTGGACAGACTTGTCCGTATGAGAAAATATTGTAATAGCGTCATGTCTCCTCCTACTTGTTTAGTTGAGCTAATGACCGAGGAACCTTATATTGCTCTTTAAGAACGTTTAGTATATTTTCCACTTACAAAATATCAAGTTTTTGTGTTTTTATACAATTGATACAAAGAAAAGTACTTTAACAAAATTATTTAAAGGTCTAATCTTTGTTGTCTCTTTCTCCTATCCACGTGTGACTAATAAGGTTGTAAGTACCAATCAATTATAGTCTTTCATTTATGGTACGCGTAGTGGCACCGGCACTACTATCTATTTTTACCCCAGAATTCAATACCTAATACCAATAGCAATACTGTTGTATTTATTATCTTTTTTTTGTTTTCCATTGAGACCGATATTAATATTTGCAATAATCAATACCACTATCAATACTATTGCAACCATCAATACCAATGTCAACACTATTGCCACCATCAATACCATGTCAACACTATTGCCACCATCAATACCACTATCAACACTATTGCCACCATCAATACTACTGTCAACACTATTGCGATCATCAATACCAATGTCAACACTATTTCCACCATCAATACGACTGTCAACACTATTGCCACCATCAATAACAATGTCAACACTATTGCCACCATCAATACCACTGTCAACACTATTGCCACCATCACTACCACTGTCAACACTATTGCCACCATCAATAACAATGTCAACACTATTGCCACCATCAATACCACTGTCAACACTATTGCCACCATCAATAACAATGTCAACACTGTTGCCACCATCAATACCAATGTCAACACTATTGCCACAATCAATACCAATGTCAACACTATTGCCATTATCAATACCAATGTCAACACTATTGCCACCATCAATACCACTGTCAACACTATTGCCATCATCACTACCACTGTCAACACTATTGCCACCATCAATAACAATGTCAACACTATTGCCACCATCAATACCACTGTCAACACTATTGCCACAATCAATAACAATGTCAACACTATTGCCACCATCAATACCAATGTCAACACTATTGCCACAATCAATACCAATGTCAACACTATTGCCATCATCACTACCACTGTCAACACTATTGCCACCATCAATAACAATGTCAACACTATTGCCACCATCAATTACAATGTCAACACTATTGCCACCATCAATACCAATGTCAACACTATTGCCACAATCAATACCAATGTCAACACTATTGCCATTATCAATACCAATGTCAACACTATTGCCACCATCAATACCACTGTCAACACTATTGCCACCATCAATACAAATGTCAATACTATTGCCACCATCAATACGAATGTCAACATATTGCCACCATCAATACCACTGTCAACACTATTGCCACAATCAATACCAATGTCAACACTATTTCCACCATCAATACAACTATCAACACTATTGCCATCATTAATACCAATGTCAACACTATTGCCACCATCAATAACAATGTCAACACTATTGCCACCATCAATACCACTATCAACACTATTGCCACCATCAATACCAATGTCAACACTATTGCCACCATCAATACCAATTTCAACCCTATTGCCACCATCAATACCAATGTCAACACTATTGCCACCATCAATACCAATGTCAACACCCGTATCACGGGCTCACAAAATCAATATTTAGTATACAAGAAGAGATAATATAGTGATAAGTAAATAGGTAGATGGATACATAATAGATGGAGAGAGATAGAGTGAGAGATAGAGAGAGAGATAGAGAGAGAGAGAGAGAGAGAGAGAGAGTTGGTTGTTTAATCTCCGTTAGTGAACACATTTAAAGAATATTGGAGCGGATGGGATTAACATGTTAATCTAATTTAATAGAATAATATACACAATGTTTTTAAAACAATTTAATGTGTAATTAATACGATTTGTGCGTTATGTGGTCTTGTAACATGGCATTCGCTTTCGGATGGGAAGGTCCTGGGATCTAGCCTCGTTCAGCTCATAGTTGAGTCCTTGGGAGAGAAAAACAATCTTTACTCAAAGTATCTCACACAAGTCAGACGTATATTGAGTATCTGGACGTAACAGATTTGTCTGTATCCGAAAATATTGTAATAAGACCTAACAGGCGTCATGTCTCGTCCTACTCGTTTAGTTGAGCTGACGAATGGGGACACTTTAAAAACGCTTTAAGAAAGTTCAGTGTGTATTCCGCTATACAAAATATCAAGTTATTGTGTTTCTATACAATTGATAACAAAGAAAAAATACATTAACTATATTTACTTAAAGCTGTTATCTTTCTTGTTTCTTTCTCCTATCCATGTGTGATAAAAAGACTGTAAGTATCAATCAATTATAATCTTTAATTTATGGTACATTAATGGCATCGACACTACTATCTATAGTTACCCCAGAATGAATACTCAATATCAATAGCAATACTCTTGTACTTATTATTATCTATATATATATTATTTCGTTTTCCGTCGAAAGAGATATTTGTTTTTGGTTTTAAGAGTTTTACGGCGCTTGCAACACATTAAGGTTATATCAGCAACAGGAAATAGATATTAACAAAGCCATAATCGATAACAATATCAACAATGTTGCCACCATCAATACCAATATCAACATTGTTGCCACCATCAATACCAATATCAACATTGTTGCCACCATCAATACCAATATCAACATTGTTGCCACCATCAATACCAATATCAACATTGTTGCCACCATCAATACCAATATCAACATTGTTGCCGCCTTCAATACCAATATCAAAACTCATGCCATCATCAATACCAATAACATCAATGTTACCGTAATCAATACCAATATCATCACAGTCATCATCACCAATACCAGTATCATCAACTTGCCACAATCGATACCAAAATCAACACTGTTGCTTCATCCAATACCAACATCAACAATGGCATCGATACCAACATCAGCACTCTTGCCAGCATCAATACCAACATCGTCAACGTTGCCGTCAACAATACTGATATCTACACTGTTACCATATTCAATACCAATATCATAAATGTGGTCATCAATTTCAACCATTTTTCCATCATCAGTAGCCATATTGCTATTCGGTACAAGTTTGTTTTAGAGGGTAGAAGATAACGGAATTATCAAGAAAAAAAAGACAAGTAAATAGGACTCCTAGGGAAAGAATCTTTACTCACATCTCTCACCGTACTTAGGTATAAAATGAGTTCGTAGTCTGTGTCTGAAAATATAATAATATCCCATAACTGGCGTCATGTTTCATCCTACTTGTTAAACGAAGCTGATGATAGGGGACACCTTGTAAAGCTCTTTAAGCACGTTTGGTGAATATTGCGCTATTCAAAAGATCAAGTTATTGTATTTTTGTGCAATTGATACAAAGACAAAAGTTCGACCTAAATTCGCTAAAAGGTATGTTGGTTTCTAGCTTCTTTCTCCTATCCATTTCTGACTAAAAGAATGCAATTCTCAATAAATAAACTGTTGTCACCATAAATACGAATAGTAACTGTTATCGTCGTTAAAACCAATATCAACACTGTTGCCATAATCAATACAAATGTCAACACTCTCGTCATGAGCAATAGCCATATCATCACTGTTGCGATCAGTATTATTACTGTAGCCATTATCAATACAAATACCAAGACTGTTGCCATCATCAATACAAATACCAAGACTGTTGCCACCATCAATACCACTACCAACACTTGTCATAGGCAATACCAATATCACAACTGTTGCTATCAGTATCATCACTGTTGGCACCAACATTACCAACATCAATCCTCTTGCGTCAATATCATTATCAATATAATCACTCTTACCATCAATATCAACACTTTTCCCATTAGGTTACCAATATAGCAATTCGTCACGCGTTAGTTTTAGTTATTCAAGATAACTGCATTCCCATAATTGAAAAAAAGGACAAATAGGGCCTGTAGAATAAAATGTAAACTTAGATATGTGTCTCATGGCCCACACTATCAAATTGTGGTAAGAAAAGACAGAGATAGATAGATAAATAGATAGATAGAGAGATAGGTATATACATATATATATATATATATATATATATATATATATAGATTGTTAGATAGATAGATAGATAGATAGATAGATAGATAAATAGATAGATAGATAGATAAATAGATAGATAGATAGATAGATAGATAGATAGATAGATAGATAGATAGATAGATGGATAGATAGATAGATAAATAGATAGATAGATAGACAGATAGAAAGAGAAAGTAAATGGCTCGACTTCCGTAAGTGAACAGATCTAAGGACAATTGGAGAAGATGGGATGATCATGTGAATTTAATTAAATAGAATGATAAACGCAACGGGTTTAAAACAATTACACGTGTAATTAATACAATGTGGGGTTATCTGGTCTTGTGGCATGACATTCGTTTTCAAGTCGGAAGGTCTTAGGTCCAAACCTCCTTCAGGGAATATTTGATTCCTTGGTAAAATAATCTTTAAACACATTCTCTCACCCAACTCATGTGTAAAATGATTATCTGGCCTTCCAAAGATTTGTCTGTGTCCGGAAATATTGATAAACCCCTAACTGGCTTCATGTCTTTTCCTTTTCATTCAGTGACGCTCATGACTGGGGACACCTTATAAAGAACTTTGAGTACGTTTTTTGTATGACACAAAGAAAAATACTTAAACTATATGTATTTAAAAGGTCTAAAGATTGTTCTTTCTATCTCCTATTCATGTTTGACTAACAGGTGGCGGTAAGTAGCAATCAATTACTGTCTTTCACTTATAGTACGCTTAGTGTAGCCAACACATTTATTTGCCATTTACAGTTATTTATTTATTTATTTATTATTAGATACCAAGAATTCAATACTCAATATCAATTTGCAATACTGTTGAATTTATAATTATCTATATCTATTATTTTGTTTCCAACGAAACTGATATTAACACAGGCCATAATCAATGCCACTATCAAAACAGTTGCCATCATCTATACCAGCATCAACACTATTACCACCATCAATACCACTATCAACATCATCAATACCCACATCAACACTCGTGATATCATCAATATTAACATCATCAATGTTACCGTTATCGATAACGAAATTAACACTGTTGTCATATTCAGCTCCAAAATTATCACTTTAGATACCAATTTCAACACATTTGCCACCATCAGTACCAATATTGCTATCCGGGTTGGTGTTAGATTGTACAAGATACCTGAAGTGGCATAAGGCAAAATGACAAATTAAACATTGCCTTTCAATTCAAATAGTAACCTTAGAATGATATCTCACAGCTCGCAATATCAAAATTTAGTAAGCAAAGAGAGATAGAGATAAATAAAAAGATATATAGATAGAATGATAGAGAGAGAGAAAGAGAGAAAGTGAAAGAGAGAGAGAGAGAGAGAGAGAGAGAGAGAGAGAGGGGGGGGGGAGGGAGGGAGGGAGTAGGTGGTTCAATTTCAGTTAGTGAACACACCTAATGAATATTGGATAAGATGGGATGAACATGTTAATTTAATTTAATAGAATGATATATAGAACGGTATTAAAATAATTAAACGTGTAATTAATACGATTTCTGCGTAATGTGTACTTGTGGTATGATATTCGCTTTTGCATCGGAGGTCCTGGGTTTCAGCCTCGTTCAGCGCATTGTTGAGTCCTTGGGAATAACCCTCTACTCAAAATATTTCACACAAGTCTGGTGTAAATTTACAGATTTGTCTGTATCTGAAAATTTTGGTAATAACCGCGTCATCATCTCGGCTATTCGCTTAGTTGAGCTAATGACTGGCAGCACCGTATAAACCGCTTTAAGAACGTTTAGTGTTAATTCCGCTTAAATAGATATCAAGTTTTTATGTTTCTATACAATTGATACAAAGAAAAGGATTTTAACTATATTTACTGAAATGTCTAATGCTTGTTGTTTCTTTCTCCTATCCATGTGTTACTAACAGAAAGTAAGTATCAATCGATTATATTCTTTCATATATGGTACGCTTAATGGCACCGACAATACTATATATAGTTACACCAGAATTCAATACTCAAGATCAATAGCAATAATGTTCTATTTATTATTATCGATATCTATTATTTTGTTTCTATCCAAACCGATATTAACACTTGCCTAATCAATATCAGCATCAACACTCATGCCATCATCAATACCAACATTATTAATGTTCCTGTAATCTATACCAATATCATCACTGTTGCCACAATCAATAACAACATCAACAGTATTGCCCTATTCATTACCAATATCAACACTGTTGCCTCATCCCATAACATCATCATCAGTGTTACCGACTGCAATACCATTATGTACAATCTTGCCATGTTCAATAACAATGTCATCCCTGTTGTTATCAATTTCAACACCTTTGCTATCATCAGTACCTATATTGCTATCCGGTACAGATTGGTTTTAGAGGGTAGAAAATACCTGATTGTCATAAGACAAAACAGACAAATTAAATAGGAGTCCTTGGAAAAGAATCTTTACTCACATTTTCCATTGGACAGCAGTTCCTGGAAATAATTGATATATGCTTCCCAAAGAAACACAAGCCACATAAAATTATGAACAAAAATACCATAAAATATGCTACTCTTGTATGCGCAACATAGACCAAATAATTTCAAGCCACAAAAAACAATATTAAACAACAACCGATAAAATGCAACGGCAGAAATAAGGAGCATTGTCCGTTAAACAAGCAATGTTTAGAATCAAGTTTAATATGCCAAGCCACAGTCACCAAAACTAAAACAAACAGGCAGGAAAAATATGTAGGACTAACGGAAAATATTTTCAAACAAGATACAACCTCCACACCACAACCTTTAGAAACACCAACAAAAAAATCTACAATACATAGCGAACCTATTTCGAAATTAAAAGACAACAAGATAGACCACAGCATTGCCTGGAAAAGTCTATCTAAAGCAACAGGATATACACCATCATTAAAACACTGTAGCTTATCCCTGGAATAAAAATATACGATAATTAAACACCCTCATGATGCCACACAAAACAAAAAAAATGAGATGTATAACAGCTGTCCACATAGACTAAAACATCTACTAATCAACTACAAACCTACAAAACACTTCAACAAGGAACAACAACAACACACAACAAACCAAACCCATGTAACACACACTCCTGACGAATGCCGTAAGGCCTGACACATTGATGTACAGTGAATCCATCATCGTTGTAAATATTACAAAAATAGAGAGATAGATTGATATATCTATATATATATATTTATATATATTTAGATTTTTAAAAGTTTTTTTAGATAAATAGAGATAACTAGCTGTGAAAATAAGTATTTGACCTTTAACAGCTCTGTGACCGAAAATATTGTCATAACCCATAACTGGCGTCATGTCTCTTCCTACTCATTAAGTGATGCTGATGACTGGGGTCATATTATAATGGGCCTTGAACACGTTTATTGTATATTCTGCTGTAAAAACCACCAAGATTTTGTGTTTTTGTACAGTTGATACAAAGACACATACTTTAACTATATTCACTAAAAGTTCAAATCTTTGTTGATTCTTTCTCCATTCCATGTGCTGCTCACAGAAAGTAAGTATTAATCAATTATAATTTTTCATTTAAGATACGCTTAATGGCACAAACTCTTTAATCTATAGTTACCCCACAATTCAATAATCAGTATTAATGTCAATACTGTTGTATTTATTATTATCTATATCCATTCTTTAGTTCCCATCGAAACCAATATTAAAACTTGCCGTTATCAACACTGTAGCCACCATCAATACCAGCATCAACACTGTTGCCACTATCAATACTAATATCAACATGATCAATGTTACCGTCATCAATACCAATATCAACAGTCATACCATCATCAATACCAACATCATCAATGTTACCGTCATCAATACCAATATCAACATCCTTGCCATCATCAATACCAACATCATCAATGTTACCTTCATCAATATCGATATTATCACTGTTGTCATATTCAATACCAATATTATCACTATTGTCATCAATTTCAACACATTTGCCATCATCAGTACCAATAGTGCTATCCAGTACGGGTTGGTGTTAGAGCGTGCACGATACGTGAAGTGAAATAAGACAAAAAGACAAATTAAACAGGGCCTGTCAATTACTACTACTAATAATAATGGTATAGATTTATAATGCGCCAAACATCCCTTCATTAGGAGGGCTCTGGGTGCATAACATAGATTAACTTAATCATTAAGCCCTAACACAGTACACGAACAATGCTAATTATACACATACTCAAAAGAAAGCCTGTCGGAATAAAACTGTCTTCAGTCGACGCTTGAATTCCTCTAGTGAAGACGAAGAACGTATATTTAGTGGTAGTAAATTCCACAACCTTGGACCAGAATGCTAAAAGGCGCGTTCACCAGCCTTTACTCGACAGCGGGGTGTTTTTGATTTGAGGTTAATGGTTGATTGAAGTGATCGCTGTGGGTTATACCGTTAAACGAGGTTTGAGAGATATGCTGGTGACGAGCCCTCCAGGCATTTGAAAACGATAGTTGAAGATTTGTATTTAATTCGCTGGTCCACTGGCAGCCAATGCAACTGCTGTAGTAATTCGGGAGCTGCAGTTTTCCTGGCTTTCTGCAGTACAACGCGGGCTGCCATGTTTTGTATTTTCTGGAGTTTGTTTATTTTGTCCTTTCTGAAACCAACGCACAGTGCATTGCAGTAGTCCATTTTTGGGAATATCAAAGATGTTACCAATTTGTAGCAAGTTTCCCTATTAATAAATGGTCTGATTGTTCTGATATATCTTAGAATGCAGATAGCACTTGTTATCACATTGTTAATATGTTTGCTCAGAGACAGATCACTCTCTAAGGTGATGCCGAGATTTTTTGCTGATGTTGTGAGTTGTATTTTGTCATTATCGTTGATTGTCAGTGCCAGTGTAAATGGATCTGTCTTATTATTGGAACTAGCAATGAATAACGCTTCGGTCTTGTCGCAATTTAATTTGAATCTATTTGCAGACATACATCTCATCACATAGTTGATGCATTGTTCGTAAACAGTTATCTTTGAAACTATATCGGATATCTAACACATGCTATATATATGGGTATCGTCGGCTTACATATGGTAAGCGAGAGAATGTTGCTCAAAGTTTCACACAACAGGGGAAGTGTCAAGTACAAAAAGGACTGGACCCATAACGGATCCTTGAGGTACGCCAAAATGAGTGTTACTTTCTGACAAAGTTATTTCCCCAATTAAAACTGAATGAGTTCTTTGAGTAAGATATGATGCAAACCAGTTTAGAGCAGTGCCTGATATGCCGAAAGTAACTTGTAGCCTTCGAAGTAGTATGGCATGGTCGATGGTGTCAAAGGCCGCCGAATGATCGAGAAGACTAAGGATGGTTGTTTTTCCTTGATCAATGATTTGCAGCAAGTCATTTGTGATTCTCGTTAATGCTGTTTCTGTGCTATGATTTTGCCGATAGGCCGATTGATAGCACTCATCGAGGTTATTATGTTTCACGTGACATGAAAGTTGTTTTAGAACAATTTTTTCTAGAATTTTGGAGATGAATGTTAGCTTTGTTACAGGCCTAAAGTTTGTTTTTTTTAATTATCACTGTCAAGTCCCGCTTTTTTCAACAATGTTTTCACCAATGCTTTCTTGAAGCTTTCTGGAACAACCCCCACCCTTAATGATTGATTAATCAATTCAGTGATGTAAGTTACAAGTTCATCAATACACTCCTTCAAAAGCGATGTTGGTAAAGTGTCGACTCTACATGAATTGCTAGGACTAGATAGAATCGGTTTCCTCTGTGTCATTTATTTAAATTTCATTGACAGATGTTAAGGGTTCATCATAAAAAGAGGTATATTCTGCTTCTGTTTCGTCTGTGTCAAGTTCAATCCGTATTGTTGTTATTTTATTCATGAAATACTCTACAAAGCAGTCATCGAGTTGCTTATCGTCAGTGTGGTGTGGCAGGCTTGTTTTGATCTCTTTGCCTAGAAGCTTATTTGAGAACTTATAGAACTCCTTCGGGCTTTTAATATTATCTACTTCGTCAAGATAGTAGATATACTTTTCCTTAATTGTCACCTCTTTGAGTCTATGTTTGAATGATATGTAAGTTTCCTTATCAATGGTCAGGCCAGCTTTTTTCCATTTCTTCTACGTTTTTCTTTTCTCTTTCTTTATACGTTTTACCTCTAAATTGAACCATGGTCATTCTTTTCCGATGTTCACAGATCTTGTCGTGAGATGTGCGTGCTTATCCATAACACTAAAAATTGCTTTATCAAAATTGGCAACAATCACTTCTTTCTCACAGTGTGTAATTAAAGAGTATCCGCTTTAAATAGTGCTATGTCAATTTTCTTCAAATCTCTTGAAACAACTATTTTTTGTGTCGTGTACTGTCCCCCCTCTGATGCCAAAAGATATTAAATGATGGTATGAAATACAACGATCATCTACATTGATAGGTGTCGCTAGTTGCATGTCAACGCTGGTCAATACCCAGTCAATAATGTGTCCACACCGGTGTCTCTTTTCATTGACGGTAGAAATAAGGAGCATTGTCCGTTAAACAAGCAATGTTTAGAATCAATTCTAATATACCAGCCACAGTCACCAAAACTAAAACAAACAAGCAAAAATTATGTAGGACTAACGGAAAATGATTTCAAACAAGATACAACCTCCACACCACAACCTTTAGAACCACCAACAAAAAAACATCTACAAAACCTAGCGAACCTATTTGAAAATTAAAAGACAACAAGCTAGACCACAGCATTGCATGGAAATTCTATCTAAAGCAACAGGATATACACCATCATTAAAACAATGTAGATTATCCCTGGAAGAAAAATATACTATATATAAACACCCTTATGATGCCACACTCAACACGAAAAATGAGATGTACAACAGCTGTCCACATAGACGAAAACATCTACTAATCAACTACAAACCTACGAACCACTTCAACAAGCAACAACAACAACACACAATAAACCAAACCCATGTAACACACACTCCTAACGAATGCCGTAAGGCCTGACACATTGATGTAGAGTGAATCCATCATCGTTGTAAATATTACAAAAATAGAGAGATAGATAGAAAGATAGATAGGGAGATAGACGGAGATACATAGATATATAGATGGATAGATAAAGATAGCTAGATAGATAGATAGGGGGAGAAATAGATAGATAGATTGATAGCTAGATAGATAGATAGATAGATAGATAGATAGATAGATAGATGGATAGATAGATAAATAGATAGATAGATAGATAGGTAGAGGGAGAGAGAGAGAGAGAGAGAGAGAGAGAGAGAGAGAGAGAGAGAGAGAGAGAGAGATAAGAAGGTGGCTCGACTTCCGTAATTGAACACACCCAAGGAATATTGGAGAAGATGGGGTGATCATGTGAATTTAATTTAATAGAATGAGAAACGCAATGGTTTAAAACAATTAAACGTGTAATCAATACGATTTGTGGGGTTATCTGGTCTTGAGGAATGTCATTCGTTTTTGGGTCGGAAGGTCATAGGTTCGAGCCTCGTTCAGCGCAAAGTTGAGTCTTGGTAAAAAAAATATTTACCCACAATCTCTCACCCAACTCATGTGTAAAATAAATACTTGGCCTTTAACAGCTTTGTCTGTGACCGAAAATATTGTAATAACCCCTAACTGGCGTCATGTCTCTTCCTACTCATTCAGTGACGATGATGACTGGGGTCATTTTTTAAAGGGCTTAGAGCACGTTTAGTGTATATTCTACTATAAAAGAAAAATCAAGATTCAGTGTTTTAATACAGTTGATACAAAGACACATACTTTAACTATATTTACTAAAAGTTCAAATCTTTGTTGGTTCTTTCTCCTTTCCATATTCTTCTAACAGAGAGTAAGTATTAATCAATTATTGTTTTCCATTTATGGCACGCTTAATGGCACAAGCTCTTTAACATATAGTTACCCCACAATTCAATAATCAGTATTAATAATAATACTGTTGTATTTATTATTATCTAAATATATTTTTTTTCTTTCCATCGAAACAGATAATAACACTTGTCATTATCAACACTGCAAAGCGCTTTCAGCACGTTTAGTGGATATTGCGCTATATAAAATCTCAAGTTTTTTGGGGTTATTTTAAACACTGTAGCCACCATCAATACCAGCATCAACACTGTTGCCACCATCAATACGAATATCAACATCATCAATGTTACCGTCATCAATACAAATATCAACATTCTTGCCATCATCAAAACCAACACCATCAATATTACCGTCACCAATATCGATATCATCACTGTTGTCATATTCAATACCAATATTATCACTATTGTCATCAATTGCAACACCTTTGCCACCATCAGTACACATATTGCTATCCGGTACGGGTTGATGTTAGAGCGTACACGGAACCTGAATTATCATAAGACAGAAAGACAAATTAAACAAGGCCTGTAAAGTAAATAAAAAAAAAAACACACCGTAGAATGATGTCTCAACGCTCACAATATGAAGAATTAGTAACCGAAGAGAGATAGAGATAAATCGATGGATAGATAGATAGATAAATAGATAGATAGATAGATAGATAGATAGATAGATAGATAGATAGATAGATAGATAGATAGATAGATAGACACATACACAAACACAAAGAGAGAGAGAGAGAGAGAGAGAGAGAGAGAGAGAGAAAGAGAGAGAGAGAGGGAGAGAGATTAGGTGATTCAATTTCCGTTAATGAATACACCTAAAGAATATTGGAGAAGGTGGGGTGAATATGTTCATTTAATTTAATAGAATGCGATACACAATGGTTTAAAAAAAATAAAATGTGTTATTAATACAATTTTGCGTTATGTGGTCTTGTGGTATGACATTTGCTTTCGGATCGGAAGATCTTGTGTTCCAGCCTCCGTCAGCGGATAGTTGAGTCCTTGGAAAAAAGAAAAAAAATTACTCAATTTATCTCAGACAAGTCAGGTGTAAATTAGTATCTGGATGTTAAAAGATTTGTCTGTATCCGAAAATGACTGGCGTCATGTCTCGTCCTACTAGTTTAGTTGCTCTGATGACTGGGGACACTTTATAAAGCGCTTAAAAAACGTTTAGTGTATATTCCGCTTTACAAAATATGATATTATTGTATTTCTATACAATTGAAACAAAGAAAAATACTTTCACTATATTTACTGAAAGGTCTAATCTGTGTTGTTTCTTTCTCCTATACATATGTGATAAAAAAGAAGGTAAGTATCAATCAATAATAGTCTTTTATATATTGTACCCTTAATGACACGACACTACTATCTATAGTTACACATGAACTCAATACTCAATATCAATAGCGATACTGTTGTATTTATTATTATCTATATCTATTATTTTGTTTCTATCGAAACCGATATTAACACAAGCCATAATCAATACAATCATCAACACTGTTGCCACCATCAATACAAATATCAACACTTATGCCATCGATCCCAATATCATCACCGTTGTCACCACCAATACCAATATCATCACTGTTGCCACAATCAAATCCAAATTGAACACTATCGTCTCATTCAATGCCAATATCAACACTGTTGCCACATCCAATACCAAAATCGTAAACGCTACCGTCATCAATACCGAGATCAACACTGTTGACATATTCAATAACAATGTCTTACATTACATATTTACTTAGGCCGCCCCTTGGGGCGCCCAACATGAGCCACAAGTCTTCGCCATTCTGTCCTGTCCTCCATAAGCGTACGCAGCTCCTGGGTGTTGTCCATTCCTGTGTCATCTAGCAGACAGTCAATGTAGGTTTTATTCTGCCTGCCTCTGCTTCTGGTTCCCTGAGGTGGTTCCCATAGCACAAGACTACTTGCAATCTCCTCCTCGTGTCTCCAGCAGTGCCCCGCAAGTCTCAGTCTTCTCTTTTGAATCTTCGAGGTCACTGTGGGGAGGTCACTGTAGAGCGCTTCATTTGTTATGTGCTCTTTTTAGCCTACATCGAGGGCCATCCGCAGCATACGGGTGTAGCAGCCGTCCAGTTGCTTCTCAAGGGTTTAGTAAGAGTCCATGTAGCTGCTCCATATAGAAGCACTGACTCTACCGTTGCCAGGAACAGTCTCTTCTTTATTTCCCTATGTAGGTTTGAACTCCAGATTTTCCTGAGTTTGTGACAGGCACTCCAAGCCAATGCTTTTCTGACAGAAATATCAGAGGAACTGCTTTGGGTCCAACTTTCTAGGTACTTGAAGTTGTCAACTTCCTTCAGCCATTCTCCATTCGTTGCCTGTATGCTAATTGGCTTTTCTTGGTTGTAGGTTTGGAAAACTGTCTTCTTAGCATTACAGCATAGTTCCACTCGTTCAGCCTCAGGTTCAAGTCTGTTGAGGACTTCTTGTGCCTGTTCCATCTCCTCGTTCAATAGAGCCAGATCATCTGCGAAATTTAGATCCGTGACAATCATAGCTGGATTGAGCCTACTTCTTTGTCTATGTACCGTGAATCCCAGCTCGTTCTCCATGCCAGCGTAGGTATTTCTCACACAGCGTACACAACGACAACAGTTTAGTTGAGACGGTATCCCGTTCCTGACACCTGCTGACCCGGTCACGGTGAGCGGTCAATCACCGAGAGGAATTTACCTAACGGGGATTGCCGTTTCACTCAATTGAACAATGTTATGTTTTATTGTCTGTTAGACACCCATATTGAATGAGTTGAAATATCACTACTTGGTATAAAAGTTTATATTTTCTACTTTTACTGTGTTTTTTTTTTTCATAGTATTACTAGATTTCTCAATATGTTATCAATGGACGGTAACAAATTACACAAAAAATATAGCGGGTGCAACATTTCAAAAATTAGAGAAAAAAAACGTTGCTATGGATTTGTCTGAATTTTATGTATTATAAAGACAAGATGTAAATACTTCTCCTCACAAAAAACGTTTTTTCCTCAACAAAAATATATCCGCTACGAGCATTCAAACTCGTCAGTGTAGTTTGGGGCTGGTCTTAACTGCATTGCGTTGATGACAAATCGCATTTTATTCATGTCATTGATAATGCTGGATGCTCTTTTTTTCCAATTTTGCTGTTGTTTGGTGACAGGTCTCTGTGCCTTGTTCTCCAAGAAGTCTAAGTATAAACTTATATTGAGTGATGTGTGGTATGCAGTGGTACTCAAGGAGGTGTTGTTTTGGGATTATTTTGTCTGGAAAATATTTTCTGTATGTATCCGTGTAATGTTTTATTGCACTTTAAATGTATTGGATTGTGTATGCTTTGATTGATTTTGTGTGTCAAATAAAGTTGTGCACATGACTTTAGGCCTTGTTTATATTGTCGAAAATTAATCCAATACTGCAAGCGTCGTCAATGATGAGTGGGTCGTGGGTGCAGTTCTTTGTTTGTTGGATAATTGTAAGTGTAGACTTTTTCTTGTATTTGTGGCAGTGGTTGCCAATGAATGATCTTCTGTGGTAAACCTGTTGTGTAATGCGGTATTCTGTCCAATTCAGAGGCAATAGGACCATCCCTGAGGGTCAGTGGCTCGTGCATGAGATTTGAAAGTCTCTCCTGCGTTTTGGAGTTTGTTGTTATATTCTACTCTGTCGATATCAAACATGCAAGTGCAACCCGTGTCAAGGTTGATTTATTTATTATTAGCGTCTTGGCAATGAGAAAATACAAAGAAGCTAATGAGTCGTGTGTTCAATGTGCTTTATAATGTGTACTTTTTACACATAAATTATGAGTGTGCTCCTTGCTTGTCCAATGCCGTGTCAGTCCCATAGACTAAAAGAATGTCATTAGAATAATTTGAACATTTAAATGGTTTCTTGCGGGCACGTTTCTATTTCTGTGTTAAACAAATCATACCACATGTCCTACATAATGAATTCACTGCTTGGTTATGACTTGCAATTGTGTGGTCCGTGCTGTAAGAGAACATTCAAAATTGACTGAGCGATGTAAGCAATGATGTAGTGAATTAATGAATAAAATGAGTTTTAAAACACTCTGTATTACTTCTCATATCCATGCATACATAACAGCGTACATAAAATTTGGAAAAAGAAAAACCAAATACTTCACCCAATTTGGTGAAAGAAAGGGGGGGGGCAGGAAAATTCTAGCAAGCATTTGAGCTAAGTTGAGGCCCAACACACAATGTCATTTAAAATTAAACACTAGCAAGATAATTCAAATTATGCAATTTAAAAATCAAATTAACTCATCATTGAAAAAAAAAATTAATTAACAATAAAACCGCAGCGAAATATTACGTTTCAAGAACAAGGCTAAAGAGGTAATATCATTATTACCTGAACTATCGCGGAAAAATAATCATTACAAAATAATGAAAACTGAAGAGTAAATGAAACTTACCTCATTTCGTAGTAAAACGTGTGCCTTGTGAATCACACCAAAAAAAATTGAAGTTTATAGCAACGTTTATTTAGAATCCTGAGGTAATTACAAGTATTTTTTTTTAATGATATAGAAAAATAGGTGAATTTGAATCACGGCTTGTGGAATAAGTACTGGAGATATTGAAATAAAAATTGGACCGATGGAAAGAGGAGGTCTGCGAGAATTCTTTGCATTTTGGGTGGAATTGCATCGTCACAAAGATTGTGAGGTTAATTGGTACGGAAATCATCCATTGGTATCACCCAATGCACGTCAAATCTACGTTCTGGGAATTGATATCGGCTGACCGCTGTTGACCCCGGTTACCTGTCGGGTGAGGTTACGTCGGCGCTCGGAACAGCGGGAAACTAAACGGTCAGATTTATAGTGCAGTTTAGACGCCGTGCTCATCACATAGTCCAAAACAATTGCAAAGAGATAGGGGGCTAATGTATCACCTTGAAGCACCCCTGCTTTGATCTCAAACAGCACAGTTTCACCATCTGGAGAGATAACCTTTGCCAGTGTATTTTCATACATTCTTTTAATGACAGAGAGAAGTTTGGGAGGTATACTATATGT
>NC_088367.1:56909736-56957236 GCF_034508935.2 Berghia stephanieae | reverse complement strand
CAACGTAGCCTGTAGTTCAATTCGTATTGAGAATGTATGTGTGTAGAGGGGGGGGGGGAGGGGTAGGAGGTGTTGTGTGCATGGGAGAGGGGTCTTTGTGTGTGTGCATACGTGTGTGTTACTAGGTTCATGTATTACAAAAGATCCCGATTTAATTCTGTCAAGACTCACCATTTCTGTAGTTAGTGTAATCCGTAATCCATCACAATATTGAATAAAAGTCAATTGAATCGTTCTATCACTATTATGATTAGTTCTGAGTCAGGGAAGTTAAAGTAATATTATGCTTCGGTTTTGTGGTATGTATCTCTATAAGTTGGAATCTAGTTTCTAAAAGTTATAGTTATAGTTATCTGATATTGATATTGATATCCTAAATAATAAAATAAATGGATTATATTGTTATATATTTCCGGTATTTACCATGTTATCGATAAAACTCCACTCATTAAAGAAACCAATTATCACATATCACACAAGAAAAATACAAGAGAAGTCAAGCAGATTATTTATTTATTGAAAAGGGATATGGACTTTGACCTTTCATTGCTTTCTAAACATTTTTCTTTGATCACGAAACATGAGTGCATATTTAAAGTTTGCTTCAGGATGATGCCATTTTTAAACACTTACTCTTAGTTATAAAGTTTCAATTACCAGTCACCACCAGTGGATATCTCTCATCTTCAATTCTGGGTTGTAAGGTTCATACCATTTTCAGTTTTCACTTTGTCTTAGAGACTCACTCTCCCAATTTCGTTAGTAAGCGTAATCCATAATTCACTTTTTTTATGATAATATTATAGTTTACCAATTATGATAAAACTCCCCAAATAAAAGAAATCAATTATCACATACAACTGTCAATTACAGAAAAATGCAAGAGAAGTCAAGCAGATTAAATACCTATTGAAAAGGGAAATTGACTTTCGAAACAAGGCTCTGATCTTGTAATAACTCACTTCAAGAACATTTCAATGTTAATGTTAGGAATCAGAGCATGATAATGTGATAATGATTACCATAAGCACAGTTGCACATCGTGTAATCCACTGAAATATATCACTTATAATAATTCCATTTAAAAACGAATGACACACAACCGCTTGCTTTGAAAGTTGACAAACTAAAGAGGCAAACAATTGAATGCAGATTGTTTTATAACTTCTCTTCTCACAAACAGGGATGCCAGATGGCCAGAGTTCTTCGAAGCCAATTTAGACTGCAAAAGTGACCAAAATAGAACCTCATGTGGCCAAATACTTCAAACACTCTGACCTCCTTAAAAGACATCGATTTTGATTTTTTTATCGACTAACCTAGGAAAAGACTTGTTTTATTAAAAAAAAAAATTTTTGATTAATAATAATGTATACGCGATTCTCCGTGTGTCAATTTTGATCACACGCGTGGCCATCTGGCAGCACTACCCACACACCAACTATGACTTAACGTCTTGACACTTCTTCCTAGGAGAATAGCAGTATTCTACTCACCTCTTTGAGGTTCCTTTCCGTTTCATGCTGCAACTTGTAGATATGTGTGAAATGTGACCGTTTCTGTGTGGGAAAGACTACCTTCGTAGTAAATAGCAGTATCTTAACTGTAGCCATTACTTTAAAGACAGTATTGTCGGAAGAACGGTCGTCTTACTCTTGAGCCCGTCAGTTAAGGAATTTCTTTGATGACGTAAAAGTGACATCACTTCCCCACCCGATGGGGAAAAGGCTGGGGGAAAGACGAGAAAGGAATGCCTTTGATTGTCACCGACATCTGCATATCATTAAAGCCTGACGACAGGGGTACTGTTATATAGAAAAAAAAAAAAAACGAACGGCCCCGTAGGATTGAGTAAGAGGGCGGGGATCTGTCCTGTATATGAAGTCCTAGATTTTCTGTTTTGATATCTTCCACCTTTTTTTGTTGACTGAGTTTGGTGTTTGTTGGTGTTGGTTGAAGGCATCTTGAGCTTCTTTTCTAGCTTCAACAATCAGTGGGTGATTAGAGGTCGATCTTTTCGTGACTTTTGTTCTCCTCGGTACTAGCTTCTCTGCTGTGTCCCTGTTTGCGTTTATGAGTTTCTCATATCGTTCCATTGGATCTTCTTCTCCCGTACAAAGTCCTGTGAATCTATTTGTCACCTCTATAGTATACCGGTTCTGTATAGTTGAGTCTTTTAAAGAGGGCCAGTCATACTTCATTTTTGATGGTGTTGATTTGCTTTTTCGAAGACTCAAGCGAATTGTGGCAGATACGAGACGGTGATCTCCCCCTAGGCTACTGAAGCTACTGAATGCTTCGACATTGCGGACTGAGTTCTTCCACTTTCTATTCACTAGGATGTGGTCAATCTGTGTTTTTCGACCACACATGTCTGACATGTATGTCCACACCTTTCCTTTCTTCTTTCTCCTCAGCGTGTTTGTTATAGCCAGGTTACTTTTGTTGGCATGTTCTAGGAGAAAAAAGCCGTTGCTATTGGTGCTTTCATGGTACGTGAATGGTGCATCCTCTTCACCAATATGAGCATTGAAATCACCACACTCAATTAGGAAGTTGTGCTTGGAAATCTTATTGCAGGTTTCTGAGAGTTTGTTAGAATGGGTCTCGCAGTCTACACTTCCCTCAACTGGCGCGTAGTTTGATATCACTGTTGTGTTAGGATTTCCATTAAAAGTAGCTACAATTATCGGCATGTTGTCAGAGCTGACTTCAGCTAGAGATTTCTCTGTTTGTTTGTTCACTACAATTCCTACTCCTCCTACAGCTGCACCTTGAGTGTTTCGCCAGGCGCTGGTAGTGATAAGAGTGCAGTTCATGCCTGTTGCCATCAATTTCAAGAGTTTTGCCATCATCAGTACCAATATTGCTATCGGGTACGGGCTGGTTTTAGAGGGTAGAAGATACCTGAATTTTCATAAGACAAAAAAGACAAATTGTCCATGGGAACAAATCTTTACTCACATTCTCTCATCGTACTTAGATGTTAAACGAGTTTGTAGTCTGTACCTGAAAATAGTGTAATATTCCTTAACTACCGTCATGTCTCATACTACTTGTTAAGTAAAGCTGATGATAGGGTACACCTTGTATAGCACTTTAAGCACATTTGGTGTATATTGCGCTTCTCAAAAGATCAAGTTTCTGTGCTTTTGTGCACTTGATACAAAGAAAAATAGTTTCCCTACATTCACTAAAAGGTTTTTTTTTCATTTTTCCACTATCGATGTCTGACTAACAGAATGCACTTGTCAATAGATACACTGTTGCCACCATCAATACCAATATCAACAATGTTGTCATGAGCAATACCAGTATCATCACTGTAGCTATCAGTGTCATCAGTGTTGCATTTATAATTACAAATACCAACACTGGTGCCATCATCAATACCAATATCGCCCCCTAGTCGTCAATATCAATATCAATATGATTACTGTTGTCTTCAATATCAACACTTTTCCCATTATCACTAACAATATTACTATCCGTCACGAGTTAGTTTTAGAGGATACGAGATAACTGCATTGACATAATTGAAAAAAAAATGACAGATTAGGCGTTTACAATAAAATGAAAACTTAGATATGTGTCTCACGGCCCATAATATCAAATTGTGGTAAACAACGATATAGAGAGATAGATAGATACATTGATAGATAGGTAGATAGATAGAAAGTTAGATAGATAGAGATATAGAGAGAAAAATATGTCAATATATATATATATATATATATATATATATATATATAGAGAGAGAGAGAGAGAGAGAGAGAGAGAGAGAGATAGAGATAGATAGATGGATATATATGGATTATAAAACAAAAACCATGAAATAATAGTGCTCAACTTTAGTATAAAAGGAGCTATTTATAAACATTTGAAATATAATTAAGATAGTTTGACTTCTACAACGTTGTTATCGAGCGTTGCTCTCATCAGGAAGTGGAAGTGAAAGTAGATTGTTGTGTTTTCGTATTTTTATGGATTCGTGTTTATGGAGGTTCGTAATTACATAAAAGGTGTTTGTTTCTATGTCTGCATGCGGAAGTTAGTTCGTTTCTTCTGTTGAGTGTTGCTATGTTCGGTTTAGTGATGATGAAGAATTTTTCTTCCAAGCAGAGGTTGCAAATCTTAGAAGAGGGGGAGTACGACTGTGCTCTGGAGATGATTTTCCATGTGATGCTGTGTTGTATGTTTTTTTCTTTGAGGTTCCAAATGTGTTCGCTTAGTGTAGTAGAATGTCGTTTGTGTATGTTTCTGAAGGAAGATGTATGCAGGTTTAGTGCCCACTAAACGGCAATTGCTTGACTCAAAACGTAATTTATCAAGCCACAGTAACACGACCAGACACACCAAAACAAGAAACATACATTGGCCTCACCGAGTGTCCATTCAAAACCAGATACAACCTGCATACATCTTCCTTCAGAAACATACACAAACGACATTCTACTACACTAAGCGAACACATTTGGAACCTCAAAGAAAAAAACATACAACACAGCATCACATGGAAAATCATCTCCAGAGCACAGTCGTACTCCCCCTCTTCTAAGATTTGCAACCTCTGCTTGGAAGAAAAATTCTTCATCATCACTAAACCGAACATAGCAACACTCAACAGAAGAAACGAACTAACTTCCGCATGCAGACATAGAAACAAACACCTTTTATGTAATTACGAACCTCCATAAACACGAATCCATAAAAATACGAAAACACAACAATCTACTTTCACTTCCACTTCCTGATGAGAGCAACGCTCGATAACAACGTTGTAGAAGTCAAACTATCTTAATTATATTTCAAATGTTTATAGATGGATATATATATATATATATATATATATATATATATATATATATATATATATATATATATATATATATAGAGAGAGAGAGAGAGAGAGAGAGAGAGAGAGAGAGAGAGAGAGTTGGTTGCTCGACTTCCGTAAATGAACACATATGGGAATATTGGAGAAGATGGGGTAATCATGTGAATTTAATTTAGTAGAATGAGAAACGCAACGGGTTTAAAACAATTAAAGGTGTAATCAATACCATTTGTGGGGTTATCTGGTCTTGTGGTATGGCATCCGTCTTTTTTTGTCAGATTCGATACCAAAAGTATCAATTTGTCATCAATTTTAACATCTTAGCAACTATCAGTAATAATAATAATAATAATAATAATAATAATAATAATAATAATAATAATAATAATAATAATAATAATAATAATGGTATAGATTTATATTGCGCAAAACATCCCTTCATTAGGAGGGCTCTGGGCGCATAAAATAGATGAACTTAATCAATAAGCCCTAACACAGTACACGAAAAACGCTAATTATACACATAATCAAAAGAAAGCCTGTCGGAAGAAAAATGTCTTCAATCGACGCTTGAATTCCTCTAGTGAAGACGAAGAACGGATCTCTAGTGGTAGTAAATTCCACAACTTTGGACCAGAATGCTGAAATGCGCATTCACCAGCCTTCACTCGACAGTGGGGTGTTTTCAATTTGAGGTCGTTCGTGGATCGAAGCGATCGCTGTGGATTATACCGTTCAACGAAGTTTGAGAGATATTGAGATATGCTGGTGACGAGCCCTCCAGGCATTTGAAAACAGTAGTTGGGGATTTATATTTTATCCGCTGGTCCACTGGCAGTCAATGCAGCTGCTGTAGTAATTCGGGAGCTGCAGTTTTCCTGTCTTTCTGCAGTAAAGTGGGGGCTGCCATGTTCTGTATTTTCTGGAATTTGTTTATTTTGTCCTTTGTAAGACCAACAAAGAATGCATTGCAGTAGTCCATTTTCGGGAATATCAAAGATGTTACCAATTTGTAGCAAGTTTCTCTATTAATAAATGGTCTGATTGTTCTGATATTTCTTAGAATGCAGATAGCACTTGTTCTCACTTTGTTAATATGTTTGTTCAGAGACAGATCACCCTTTAAGGTGATGCCTAGATTTTTTGCTGTTGTTGTGAGTTGTATTTTGTCATTATCGTTGATTGTCAGTGCCAGTGTAAATGGATCTGTCTTAATATTGGAACAAGCAATGAATAACGCTTCAGACTTGTCGCCATTTAATTTTAATCTATTTGCAGACATCCATCTCATCACGTGGTTGATGCATTGTTCGTAAACAGTTATCTTTGAAACTATATCGGATTGCAAACACATGCTATATATCTGGGTATCGTCGGCGTACATATGGTAAGCGAGAGAATGTTGCTCTAAGATTCTCACAACAGGGGAAGTGTAAAGTACAAAAAGGACTGGACCTAAAACCTAAGACCTGATTGAGTACTTTGAGTAAGATATGATGCAAACCAGTTTAGAGCAATGCCTGATATGCCAAAAGTAACTTGTAGCCTTCGAAGTAGTATGGCATGATCGAAGGTGTCAAAGGCCACCGAAAGATCGAGAAGACTAAGGAGGGTGGTTTTTCCTTGATCAATGATTTGCAGCAAGTCATTTGTGATTCTCATCAATGCTGTTTCTATTCTATGATTTTGCCGATAGGCCGATTGGAAACACTCATCCAGGTTATAATGTTTCACGTGACAAGAAAGTTGTTTTAGTACAATCTTTTCTAGAATTTTGGAAATGAATGGTAGATTTGATACAGGCCTAAAGTTTTTTAAAAATTATCACTGTCAAGTCCGGCTTTCTTCAACAATGGCTTCACCAACGCTTTATTGAAGCTTTCTGGAACAACCCCCACCCTTAATGATTGATTAATCAATTCAGTGATGTAGGTTACAAGTTCATCAATACACTCCTTCAAAAGCGATGTTGGTAAAGTGTCGACCCTACATGAATTTCTAGGACTAGATAGAATCGTTTTCCTCTGTGTCATTTATTTTAATTTCATTGAAAGATGTTAAGGGTTCACCATAAAAAGAGGTATATTCTGCTTCTGTTTCGTCTGTGTCAAGTTCACTCCGTATCGTTGTTATTTTATTCATGAAATACTCTACAAAGCAGTCATTGAGTTGCTTGTCGTCAGTGTGGTGTGGGAGGCTTGTTTTGATCTCTTTGCCTAGAAGCTTATTTAAGAATTTATAAAACTCCTTCGGACTTTTTATAGTATCAACTTTATCAAGATAGTAGATACGCTTTGCCTTAATTGTCACCTCTTTGAGTCTATGTTTGAATGATATGTAAGTTTCCTTATCAATTGTCAGGCCAGATTTTTTTCTCTTTCTTCTCCGATTTTCTTTTCTCTTTCTTTATACGTTTTACCTCTAAATTGTACCATGGTGATTCTTTTCTGATGTTCACAGATCTTGTCGTGAGAGGCGCGTGCTTATCCATAACACTAATAATTGCTTTATCAAAATTGGCAACAGTCACTTCTTTCTCACAGTGTGTAATTAAAGAGTATCCGCTTTAAATAGTGCTATGTCAATTTTCTTCAAATCTCTTGAAACAACTATTTTTTGTGTCGTGTACTGTCGCCCCTCTGATGCCAAAAGATATTAAATGATGGTATGAAATGCAAAGATCATCTACATTGATAGGTGTCGCTAGTTGCATGTCAACGCTGGTCAATACCCAGTCAATAATGTATCCACACCGGTGTCTCTTTTCATTGACATGCTGTGTCATGTGATGTGACGAAAGTAGTTTATTTATATTTCTTATATCCGGTGTGTCTCGATCAAAGTGCAAGTTGAAATCTCCAACAATAATATTTTTCTTTGACTTCATGTCAAGGCGAAGAAGGAAGTCCTCGAATTCATCAATAAAAAGTAATGTTTTTAATCTATTTTTTGCACTGGGATTGTGGCATATATATTGAATAAACCTTAACTGAGCCATGTTTAAAATCAATGACAATTCCTACCGATACGAATGCCGAAAAATTGTTGACATCATGATTAAATCTAATGGTAAAATTTTACATATATACCACTGCAAATCCTCCCCCTCTCCTTCCTTTTCTCGGAAATGACTGAGTTGTATGTGTGAGTGGTGTTAAATCCGATACAATTGCTTCATCCCTATTCTCCTTTAACCATGTTTCAATCATTATTAGAATGGCAATAGATCTCTCCTCAATCATGTTTAAAGTCTAATGTTTTATTGCGGCAAGACTGGGCGTTTATTGTCGCCACTTTTAAAATTGGAAGTGATTTCTTTTCACTCATAAGTGGTATAATTGTCTGTGTGGTAGGTGGCAGTGGAATGTTATTTTTAGGGGTGGGCCGATGGCCACACTGTGTTGGAATGGCCCTTTGTTTTCGTATCCCTCCTCGACTCAATCGATGTTTCGGTTCACTTGTTTCAACACGGTGTTTGTATTCGCTTTCATAATCATAACAATAATTATCACTTTCATGGTGTAAAATGTATTCAAGACACTCGTTGCTTTTCGTAAGACTTGTCATCGCGGTGGACTGACTGTATGGTGACGTGTGTTTCATTTTCTACATTCATGATACTGGGCATCGATGTTAGAGCACAGTGAACACTTGTAATAAAATAAATAAACAACTTTGTTCATAAAATAAAACACTTGAAATTATTAAAATTTAGCATAAAATTCACGAATGATGCACAAGTCCTTTGATAGAAATCAGAAATAATTATATCACTCAGAAGACTAAACCGTCACAATTCGATTGGTATAAAAATCAAGAATTGAAAATATGAATAAACACTATATAAATAGAAAATATAGAGCAATTTTAAACGTGTCAGCCTGCAAGGCGTGTTACAATTACAAATATACCAATTTTGCTATCCGGTACGGGATGGTGTTAGAGCGTGCACGATACCGGAATTGTCATAAGACAAAAAGACCAATTAAACAGGGCCTGTAAATTTAAAAAAAGAACTGTAGAATGATGTCTCAAGGCTCAAAATATCAAGATTTAGTAACCGAAGAGAGATATAGATGGATAGATAGATAGATAGATAGATAGATAGATAGATAGATAGATAGATAGATAGATAGATAGATAGATAGATAGATAGATACATAAATAGATAGATAGATATAGATAGACACACACAAACACACACAAAGAAATAAAGAATGAAAGAGAGAGAGAGAGAGATAGAGAGAGAGAGAGAGAGAGAGAGAGAGAGAGAGAGAGAGAGGGAGAGAGATTAGGTGATTCGATTTCATTATTGAACACACCTAAAGAATATTGGAGAAGGTGGGTGAACATGTTCATTTAATTTAATAGAATGCGATACACAATGGTTTTAAAAAAAAAAATGAAACGTGTATTTATTACAATTGTGCGTTATGTGGTCTTGTGGTATGACATTTTCTTTCGGATCGGACGGTCTTGGATTCCAGCCTCCTTCAGCGCATAGTTGAGTCCTTTGGAAAAACAAAACACTTTACTCGATTTATCTCAGACAAGTCAGGTGTAAATTAGTATCTGGATGTTAACAGATTTGTCTTTATCCGAAAATATTGTAATAACCCCTAACTGGCTTCACGTCTCGTCCTACTAGTTTACTTGCCCTGATGACTGGGGACACCTTATAAAGCGCTATAAAAACGTTTAGTTTATATTCCGCTCTACAAAATATGAAGAAATGGTATTTCTATACAATTGAAACAAAGAAAACTATTTTAACTATATTTACTGAAAGGTCTAATCTTTGTTGTTTCTTTCCTCTATACATATGTGATAAACAGCATGTAAGTATCAATCAATAATAGTCTTTAACATATTGTACCATTAATGACACCGACACTAATATCTATAGTTACCCCAGAATTCAATACTCAATATCAATAGCGATACTGTTGTATTTATTATTATCTTTATAATATATTATTTTGTTTTTATCGACACCGATATTAACACAAGCAACAATCAATACAATCATCAACACTGTTGCCACCATCAATACAAATATCAACAGTCATGTCACCGATCCCAATATCATCACCGTTGTCATCACCAATACCAATATCACCACTGTTGCCACAATCAATACCAAAATCAACACTATCGCCTCATTCAATACCAATATCAACACTGTTGCCTCATCCAATACCAACATCGTAAACGCTACCGTCATCAATACCGAGATCAACACTGTTGCCATATTCGATAGAAATGTCATCCCTGTTGTCATCAAATTCAACAGTTTTGCCATCATCAGTACCAATATTGCTATCCGGTACGGGTTGGTTTTAAGGGGTAGAAGATACCTACATTTTCATAAGACAAAAAAGACAAATTGTCCTTGGGAACGAATCTTTACTCACATTCTCTCACCGTACTTAGATGTTAAACGAGTTTGTAGTCTATACCTGGAAATAGTGTAATATTCCTTAACTGCCGTCATGTCTCATACTACTTGTTAAATTAAGCTGATGATATGGGACACCTTGTATAGCACTTTATGTACATTTTGTGTATATTGTGCTACTCAAAACATCAAGTCTCTATGTTTTTGTGCAATTGATGCAAAGAAAAATACTTTCCGTATATTCACTGAAAGGTTTACTGGTGTTTTTCATCTTTCGCCTATCGATGTCTGACTAATAGAATGCACTTGTCAATAGATACACTGTTGCCACCATCAATACCAATATCAACAATGTTGTCATGAGCAATACCAATATCATCACTGTAGCTATCAGTGTCATCATTTATAATTACAAATACCAACACTGGTGCCATCATCAATACCAATATCGCCCCCTTGTCGTCAATATCAATATCAATATGATTACAGTTGCTTCAATATCAACACTTTTCCCATGATCTCTAAAAATATTGCTATCCGTCACGCGTTAGTTTTAGAAGATACGAGGTAACTGCATTGACATAATTGAAAAAAAGACAAATAAGGCGGCAATAAAATGAAAACTTAGATATATGTCTCACGACCCATAATATCAAATTGTGGTAAGCAACGATAGAGAGAGATAGTTAGATAAATTGATTGATAGGTAGATAGATAGAAAGTTAGATAGATAGAGATATAGGTAGAAAAATATGTCAATAGATATAGAGGGAGATAGATAGAGATAGACAGATGGATATAATATAAATAGATAGTAATATAGATAGATAGATAGATAGATAGATACATAGATAGATAGATAGATAGATAGATATATAGATAGATAGATAGATGTATAGATAGATGGATAGATAGATAGATAGATAGATAGATAGATAGATAGATAGATAGATAGATAGATAGATAGATAGATAGATAGATAGATAGATAGATAGATAGATAGATAAGAGAGAGAGAGAGAGAGAGAGAGAGAGAGAGAGAGAGAGAGAGAGAGAGAAAGAGAGAGTAGGTTGCTCGACTTCCGTAAATGAACACACTTGGGAATATTGGAGAAATGGGATGATCGTGTGAATTTAATTTAATAGAATGAGAAACGCAACGGGTTTAAGACAATTAAACGTGCATTTAACACAATATGTGGGGTTATGTGGTTTTGTGGTATGGCATTCGTCTTTTTTTTTTGTCAGATTCGATACCAAAAGTATCAATTTGTTATCAATTTCAACATCTTAGCAACCATTAGTCTCAATATTGCTATCCGGTAGGGATTGGTATTAGAGCGTGCAAGATACCTGAATTGTCATAAGAGAAATAAGGCACATAACGCACAAATCGTATTCATTACACGTTTTATTGTTTTAAAACCGTTATATATACATTCATATATATATATATATATATATATATATATATATATATATATATAGGGAGAGAGAGAGAGAGAGAGAGAGAGAGAGAGAGAGAGAGAGAGTGGGTGGGTGGTTCAATTCCGTTAGTGAACAAACCTAAAGAATATTGGATAAGATGGGATGAACATGTTAATTTAATTTTATAGAATGAGATACACAACGTTTTAAAACAACAAAACGTGTAATGAATACGATTTGTGCGTTATGTGGTCTTGCGGTATGACATTCGCCTTCGGATCGGAAGGTCTTGGGTTTCAGCCTCCTTCAACGCATAGTTGAGTCCTTGGGAAAAATCTTTGCTCAAATTATCTCACACAAGTCAGATGTATATTGGGTATCTGGACGTCACAGATTTGTCTGTATCCGAAAATATGGTATGAACCTCTAACTTGCGTCGTCTCGCTCTACCCGTTTGGTTGAGATGATGACTGGGGACACCTTAGTAAGCGCTTTGAACACGTTTAGTGTATATTCCGCTATACATAATATCATTTTTGTTTTGTTGTTTTTCTATACATTTGATACAAAGAAAAATACTTTAACTATATTTACTGAAAGGTCTAATCTTTGTTGTTTCTTTCTCCTATCCATGTGTGACTAACAGTGGGTAAGTATCAATCAATTATAGTCTTTCATTTATGGTACGCTTAATGACACCGACACTACTATCTATAGTTACCCAGGAATTCAATACTCAATATCAATAGCAATACTGTTGTATTTAGTATTATCTATCTCTATTATTTTGTTTCCATCGGAACCGATGTAGATAAATATATATATATATATATATATATATATATATATATATATATATATATATATATATATATATAGATAGATCGAGAAGAGAGAGAGAGAGAGAGAGAGAGAGAGAGAGAGAGAAAGAGAGAGGGAGAGAGAGAGAGAGAGAGAGAGAGAGAGAGAGAGAGGGGGGGAAAGAGAGAGAGAGAGAAAGAGAGAGAGAGAGAGAGACAGAGAGAGAGAGAGAGAGAGAGAGTAGATGGTTGTACTTCGTAAGTCAACAAACCTAATTGTAGGGGAAATTCGGTTTGAAAGCATGAAAATTTGCATGCAGGTTGCTAAGACCCATAGAAAAAACAAACATCTGACATAGAACCACTCTGGCAATCAATCATAACGTATCGGTTTAAGGCCTTAGATTTTACCTATTACAGCTATATTCAACAAGGGAAATAACTGCGTAAAAATATATGTTTTCTTAAAATTCATTGTATTAAGGAAAATTAGGCTCAAACCGTGCACATTGGGTTTGAAATCCTGAAAATTGGCATATAGGTAGCTGAGACCCCTATAAATAACTGATATAGAACCACTCTGGTAATTTAACATAACAGTGCGGTTTAGCGCTTTTGTTCCTATATAGCATTACTTATCAGAGGAAATAAGCACGATAATGCAATGTGCGTTCTAAAACTTTAAATACACTGGTAACTATTTAAGGTAGCTAACTGATGGTTATTTCGTGTTGTAACTAGTAGGTATAAGAGGGAGAGGGGGGAGAGGTAGTGAGTGGGAGAGACGGAAAGAGAGAGATAGAGAGAGATAGAGAGAGATAGAGAGAGAGAAGGAGAGAGATAATTTCACTCAATACTACACTGACCTAACACCCCCACATCTACACAAGTCCGTGGAAGGCAAACCGGACCTTAAACACTTGCATCGTGTGCCGATACATTCTCTCTTACCTGAACACTTGAGTTTTTTGGACACTTTTTTACAATTCTATATAAGCTCCACAGTGGTTCATGTCGATCGTCACACCTATTGCAGGGTTTTCTTCTATAAAAGATATAATGTTAGCAAAAGCTCCACTTCTTTCAAGAACCGTGACATCATCATTATCATCAGCAGTGATATCTTTTAAAGCTTGATTTTTAAACATCGTGCATGACAAATTTTATGGGAGTGTGCCTCTTTGGCGACTAAATCTCCTCCGGCAATAAATGACAACATATCAGAATCTTTGATGGATAGCGCTTTTTCAAGAATATTTTCTTCCATCTCTGTTATCATTACAGAATGAAATACTCCGATTCCATGTGTTTTACAAAAAAGCATGTTTGATTATTACAGCCAATCTCTAATTTTGAACGTTGTCTCATTATTCTCATGGGTGGCGAAATAAATCTCATTCGGTGACTCCTCCCAGTCAAATGATGAAGTTTGGAATTCTTGTAAGGCATTTCTTTTATATTTCTTTAATTCTATCGCCTACTTTTTTTTGGCTTTAAATTTTACACGACAACACGTATGCCGGCCATTTAGCATCATTTTGTTTTAAGCTTTCAATGATCTCATTTCTTTCTGATGAATTAGAAAAAAAAAAAACAGATACATCCAACTTGTTTTTTTGACAAACCAAAGAATTATAATATAATATTATTGTGTTAAATCTTCAAAAAGAGTTTCATAGCCTTGCCCGTTGTCATTCCTCCTCGACTTAGAAGGACATTCTAAACGGTCTGTGTTATCTTGTTGCCATATCAAACACTTGTCCCAGTCTCTGGAGCAGTTCTTTTCTGCTATTATTGTATGTGTATCTCAAATCATGCAAATGCATGCCTTTATTAGGCGTATGCAATAATCTTTTGTATATATATAAAACTGCAGCTCCCGAATTACTACAGCAGCTGCATTGGCTGCCAGTGGACCAGCGGATTAAATATAAATCTTCAACTATCGTTTTCAAATGCCTGGAGGGCTCGTCACCAGCATATCTCTCAAACCTCGTTGAACGGTATTACCCACAGCGATCGCTTCGATCAACGAACGACCTCAAATTGAAAACACCCCGCTGTCGAGTGAAGGCTGGTGAACGCGCCTTTCAGCATTCTGGTCCAAGGTTGTGGAATTTACTACCACTAGAGATACGTTCTTCGTCTTCACTAGAGGAATTCAAGCGTCGATTGAAGACATTCTTATTCCGACAGGCTTTCTTTTGATTATGTGTATAATTAGCGTTGTTCGTGTACTGTGTTAGGGCTTCATTATTAAGTTAATCTTTGTTATGCGCCCAGAGCCCTCCTGATGAAGGGATGTTTGGCGCACTATAAATCTATACCATTATTATTATTATTATTATTATTAAATCAGATGCACAAAAATCTCATATTATAGAATATTGTTCGCTAGACCTCCTTTTAAACAAGTGAAATTGAATAATATTTACGATTAAAGAATTTGTATGGTTCGTGAATCGAAAGTAAAAGGAAAGGAAAACATCTGTTTCGACGCTAAAAATAGTCACCAATGGGAATCCAAAGGATGACGTAAAACAACCTTTGGTCGGCTTGCCTCGAATGTTTACACAATAAAAATGAAAGACATTTTTGTCGTCCATTTCAAAATATTCTAGTCTTAACAATCTTGTATCTCAACTAATACTGATCTCTCAGAGTGGCTCTATATCATAAATTATAGGATTTTTCATATTCTACAACATATGGAATTTTCATGCTTTCAACCTTGTCTACACAATTCAAGGGTTTTTTGGACCTAATTCCCCCTACCTTAAGGAATAGTGAAGACGATGGGATGATCATGTGAATTTAATTGAGTAGAATGAGAAACACAACGGGTTTAAAAAACTAAACGTGGAATTAATACGATTTGTGGGAGTTATGTGGTCTTGTGGTATGACATTCGTTTTCGGGTCGGAAGGTCATAGGTTCGAGCCTCGTTCAGCGCATAGTTGAGTCTTGGTAAAAAATATTTACCCACATTCTCTCACCCAACTCATGTGTAAAATAAGTATTTGGCCTTTAAAAGCTTTGTCTGTGACCGAAAGTATTGTAATAACCCCTAACTGGCGTCAGGTCTCTTCCTACCCATTCAGTGACGATGATGACTAGGGTCATATTATAAAGGGCTTAGAGCACGTTTAGTGTATATTCTACTATAAAAGAAAAAATCAGGATTTTGTGTTTTTATACAGTTGATACAAAGACACATACTTTAACTATATTTACTAAAAGTTCAAATCTTTGTTGATTCTTTCTCATTTCCATGTGCTGCTAACAGAGAGTAAGTATTCATCAGTTATAGTTTTTCATTTATGGCACGCTTAATAGCACCACCACTACAATCTATAGTTATCCCAGAATTCAATACTCAGTATTAATGTCAATACTGTTGTATTTATTATTATCTATATCGATTATTTTGTTTCCATCGAAACGGATATTAACACTTGCCAAACCAATATTACTATCAACAATGTAGCCACCATCAATACCAGCATGAACACTGTTGCCACCATCAATACTAATATCAATGTGGTCAATGTTACCGTCATCAATACCAATATTAACATTCTTGTCATCATCATTACCAACATCATCAATGTTACCGTCATCAATACCAATATTAACATTCTTGTCATCATCATTACCAACATCATCAATGTTACCGTCATCAATACCAATATTAACATTCTTGTCATCATCAATACCAACATCATCAATGTTACCGTCATCAATACCAATATTAACATTCTTGTCATCATCATTACCAACATCATCAATGTTACCGTCATCAATACCAATATTAACATTCTTGTCATCATCATTACCAACATCATCAATGTTACCGTCATCAATACCAATATTAACATTCTTGTCATCATCATTACCAACATCATCAATGTTACCGTCACCAATACCGATATCATCACTGTTGTCCTATTCAATACCAATATTATCACTTTTGTCATCAATCTCATCACTATTGCTACCCGGTACGGGTTGGTGTTAGAGCGTACAAGATACCTGATTGTCATAACCATGTGAAATATAAAAGAACCATAAAATTATGTCTTATGGCTCACAATATCAATTAGATAATACGACTTGTGTGTTATGTGGTCTTGTGGAATGACATTCTCTTTCGGATCGGAGGGTCCTGGGTTCCAGCCACGTTCATCACATAGTTGAGTCCTTTGGAAAAAAAATCTTTACTCAAATTATCTCATAGAAGTCAGGTGTAAATTGAGTATTTTGACGTTAACAGATTTGTCTTTATCCAAAAATATTGTAATAACCCCTTACTGGCGTCATGTCTCGTTTTACTCGTTTAGTTGAGCTGATGACTGGGGACACCATAAAACGCTTTAAGAAAGTTCAGTGTATACTCCGCTATACAAAAGATCAAGTAATTCTGTTTTTATACAATTGATACAAAGAAAAATACTTTAACTTTATATATGAAAGTCACAACTTGAGAGCTTTTTCCTGCTTCATACATGGTGCGAACGTTCCACGACGCAATTCGAAGCTGCTTGTTTGGCGAAGACGTCATCGGGTCAGCAGAGTCCTTTCGGCTTTGTCTGTTGTCCTTCATAAATTCTGTAATTCCAGAAACTCTTCGGTCGCCCAAGCTAAAAAAAGGATTTGGTTTGTCTGTCTGTGTTTCTGTAACGGTTTGAGTTTAACGGAAAGGGGTGTTAACCCTTTGCCAACCCCCAACCTGGAGGACCAGGTGACTCAAAGATGGGGGAATCACACACCATTTGTCGCCTTTTACGACACGCTGGCTTGGCGTTGGGCTATTCTTGACCCTCTCAGTTGAGGGACCCCGGACACCACACGGGGAACATGGAGAAGAATTAAAGAAGCTGATATACAGAGAAGTGGTAAGACCTGGAATGAGATAAAAAAGTTGGCTCAGGATAGAGAAGGATGGAAACTGTTTGTCTGTGGCCTATACCCTGACCCAGGGTGAAAAAGGCAATGATGATGATGATATATGAAAGGTCTAATCTTTGTTGTTTCTTTCTACTATCCATGTGTGATAACAAGATTGTAAGTATCGATCAATTATAGTCTTTTTATTAATGGTACGCATAATGCCACAGTTGATTCTTTCTCTTATCCATGTGCTACTAACAGTATCTAACTATCAACACTCATGCCATAATCAATACCAATACCATCACTGTTGTCACCACCAACACCAATATCATTACTGTAGCAACAAGCAATACCAACATCAACACTATTGACTCATTCAATACCAATGTCAACACTATTGCCTCATCTATTACCAACATCATCACTGTTACCGTCTTCAATACCAACATCAACACTATTGCCTCATTCATTACCAATACCAACACTGTTGCCTCATCTAATAATAACATCATCAATGATACTGTCTTCAATACCAATATCAACACTCTTACTATCATCAATACCAACATCGTCAACACAGTTGCCACCATCAATACGAATATGAACACTGTTACTGTCATTAAAACCAATATCAACACTGTTGACACCATCAATACCAATATCAACACTGTTACTGTCATTAAAACCAATATCAACACTGTTGACACCATCAATACCAATATCAACACTCTTGCCATCATCAATACCAACATCGTCAAAGTCACCGTCATCAATAACGATATCAAAACCGTTGTCATATGTAATATCAATATCATCCCCCTTGTCATCAATTTCAACACTTTTGCCATCATTAATATTGCTAACCGGTACGGGTTTTAAAGGAGAGAAGATAATTGAATTTCATAAGACAAATAAGACAAATTAAATAGGAGTCATTGGAAAAGAATCTTTATTCACATTATCTCTCCGTACTTAGGCGAAATATGAGTTAGTAGATTGTGTCTGAAAATATTGTAACATCCCTTAACTGGTGTCATGTCTCATCTTACTTCTTAAATAAAGCTGATGATAGGGGGCACCTTGTAAAGCGCTTTGAGCACGTTTAGTGTATATCCGCTGTACAAAACATCAAGTTTTGTGTTTTTATACAATTGATACAAAGATAATACTTTAACTAGATTTCCTGAAAGGTCTAATCATTGTTTTTTTCTTTCTCCTATCCATGTGCTACTAACAGCCGACAGGTGCAGTAAGTATCATTCAATTATAGTCTTTCATTTATGGTACGCTTAATGGAACCGACACTACTATCTATTTACCCCAGTATTCATTTATTAGCTGTACTTTTGTATTTATCAATATCTATATCTATTTTTTTTTGTTTCCATCAAAACCGATACTAACACTACTATGAATAGTGTTTCCTCTATCAATACAAGCATGAACACTTTTGTCACCATCAATACCAAGTTCAACACTGTTTCCACCAATACTAATATCAGCATTCTTACCATCATCAATTCCAATATCTACATAGTTGCCCCCATTAATACCAATATCATCATTGTTGCCATCATCAATACCAATATCATCACTGTTGCAATCATCAATACCAATATCATCACTGTTGCCATCATCAATACCAATATCAACATAGTTACCCTCATCAATACGAATATCAACACTATTGCCAGACAATAAGGGCCTGTAAAATAATTAGGAGCCTTAGATAAACGTCTCATATATAGATAGATAGAGAGATAGATAGATAGATAGATAGATAGATAGATAGATAGATAGATAGATAGATAGATAGATAGATAGATAGATAGATAGATAGATAGATAGATAGATAGATAGATAGATAGATAGATAGATAGCTACATAGACAGATAGATAGATAGAGAGAGAGAGGGAGAGAGAGAGAGAGAAAGAGAGAGAGAAAGAGAGAGAGAGTGGATGACTCATTGTCCGTAAATTAACATACCCAAGGAATATAGGAGTAGATGGGGTGAACATGTTAATTTAATTTAATAGAATGAGAAAGATAACGGTTCATAACAATTAAAGATGTATTAAGATGTATGTTGTTTTGAGACGTGACAATCTCGCTTTCCGGTCGGAAGATCTTGGGTTCGATCCTCGTTCATCGCATAGTTGCATCTTTGGGAAAGTCTCTTTCCTCACATCTTTTTACCAAGCACGTGTGTAAAATGGCCGTTAACAGGGTTGTATCTGTCTTAGAATAATGCAATTTTGCCTAGCCGGCGCCATGGGCCGTCCTACATAAGTGTTGCTATTGGCCAATGGCAGTAAAGCGCTCTAAGCACGCCCGGTGGATATTGCTCTTTATACAAGCTCAATTTTATTTGTATGTTTTATAATTCAATCCTATACGATACAATCTCCTTCTCTAGCAAGAGGGGTGTCCCCATATTCAAAACATTCGAAACGGACTTAACTAAATCAACTCCGTGCGTCAGGCACGTGACCGAAGGTTAACGATAACACCAAACAATTTTGGGGAGTAGATACGATAATTATTATCTCTCTTTGACCATAACGTTATGACCACTATCAATATCAACAACTTTGCCATCACCATTTCCAATATCTACGCTGGTTGCCATCATCATTATCGCTATCAACATTTCTGACATTATCATTCGAACAGAAACCGTTTTATCTTTATCGTTAACAGTATCGACACAGTTATCTCTATTGATTCCTGCAATATCAATATCAATATCAACACTGTTGTCATTTTTAATTCCTGCATTATCAATACCAATATCAACAAAGTTGTCATTATTAATGTCTGCATTATCAATACCTATATGGGAATGGCATCCATTATGAATGCCTATATGAACACAATTGCCACCAATTAAACCAACACATTGGAACGGCTTCGGATGGGAACAGCACAGACAATGAAAGGATACAAACCATCGTCAGCACAACAATACACAAAAGAATATTGAAAACAAATAAAATATTCTGACGAAGGGTTTGTACCTGAAATGTCCATTGACTGTACTGTTCCCATCCGAAGGTTTTCCATTTTTATATTTTTGTTAGTATCGTCACAATTCCAGGCTTCAGGCAGCCTCCACAACCCTCTTGGAATAGGGATAAGATCATAGGTCAAGGATGAAATGCACACCTTGGATCTAGTAATTTACAGAAAGGATAACAAAATAATTCACAACCTTGACGTTTTGGGTTCAACAGTTTTAGAAAAAAACCTAATTGATGTAAATTTTAAAAAAACAATTGCAAAAACAACTGTCCAAAAAACAAAATAATAAAACCGATCACACATCGTAAAACAAATAAAAAACCCACTAAACCTTGAAACAGTTCAGGAAACTATCAAGTCTTTGGATTTACTCATCTCTATTGCTAATTTCGACCGTGGCATGTCATTGTTAGTAGGTCCAGCACCAGAAGACGGCCGTGGGATTTTGACAGACTCTCGGCTACCTTCACCATCCTCATCATACGACAGTCTGTCCACTGAAACGTCTATTCGGCCACGAATGTCCAATTTAAAGTATTTATCACCGGTGCTCGCGATGCGGAAGGGGAAATCACAAGGACGTGCGTATTTGTGGGAGTCTACTCTAACGTAAACGAAACTTGTCGAGGCGAAGCTGGGAGGAACGTGCCAAGGGAAACGTGAAATGGACAAAGCCCTCAAGGATAGTGAAGATCAGCTTGACTCTTTTACCCTGGAGGAGCTACTAGAGGCTTTGTCCCATCTGAAGGCAGGAAAAGCATCTGGACTGGATGGAATCACAACTGAGATGATTCAACACTTTGGCCCGAGAACCCTATCCTGGCTATTGGACCTCTTCAATGTATGCGCAAGGACAAACAGGCTGCCAAGTGCATGGAGGAAAGCAAGAGTAGTCGCCCTACTGAAACCGGGGAAAGATCCAAAATCCAAGAAAATCTATCGTCCGATCTCCCTCCTGTGCATCGCATACAAGCTATTTGAGCGAATGATTATGTCCCGCATGTCACCCAGTCTAGACGAACAACTGTCGCCAGACCAGGCTGGATTCCGACCAGGACGGTCAACATGTGGTCAACTTCTTAACCTTACACAATTCATAGAAGATGGGTTTGAGACAAAACAGGCCACTGGCACAGTCTTCGTCGACCTCACTGCAGCCTATGACAAGGTGAATCACAAGATCCTACTCCTCAAAGTGGCTAAAATGATAAAGAATAAGAAAATTGTAAATATTATCCAGTCACTTCTCGAAAACAGGCGCTTCTTTGTTGAAATGGATGGCCGGAAGAGCAGGTGGCGCACCCAGAAGAATAGTCTTCCCCAAGGATCAGTGCTGGCTCCAACACTTTTCAATATATATACAAATGATCAGCCTGACTTCCCAAATATCCGCCGATTCATATATGCTGATGACCTATGCCTCGCAACACAGGATGTGTCCTTCCAACCAATCGAGAGCAGACTGACAAATGCCCTAGACACCCTTATAAAGTACTACACTAAAACTGAACGCCAACCCAGGGAAAACACAAGTGTGTGCATTTCACCTCAACAACCACCAAGCCCACAAAAAACTTAACATCAAGTGGAATGGCCAGACATTAGAGTACAACTACCACCCAGTGTACCTCGGAGTGACGCTTGACCGAACTCTGTCCTTCAGAGAACACGTGAGAAAGACCAAGGCAAAAGTGTCTACGCGTAATGCCCTCCTTGGAAAGCTGGCAAACATGAACTTGGGAACTGACCCTAAAACTCTAAGGACCACAGCATTGGCCCTCAGCTACTCAACTGCGGAGTACTGCTCAGCTGTATGGGCCCGATCATGCCATGCCTCCAAGCTAGACCCCGAGCTCAACAACGCCTGCCGGATCATAACGGGCCAGCTGAGAGCAACACCATTACCACTGGTCTACCGTGCAGCAGGAATAGCCCCACCACACATCCGGAGGGAAACTCATGCCCAAATACAAACATACAAACAGGAAATGGACCAGAGACACCCCCTTCATGACCACAATTGCCCCAAAAGCAGGCTCAAATCAAGAAAAAGCTTCCTCACAGTAGAGAGCCTTCACCCAGACCACTCAGCATTCTTCCGCCTGGACAAATGGGTAGAATGGGACAAGACAGCAAACGATGCCCTCCAGCCCCCAACAGAAAAGCTCCCAGCAGGCACAGACCTCAAGAGAAAAGAATGGGTGGCGTTGAACAGAGCTAGAGCAAAGGTGGGAAACACCGCCACCAACCTCTTTAAATGGAAAATCTCACCGGGCACTGAATGCCCATGCGGTCACCCCAGACAGACCATGGACCACATCCTGTCCGAATGCTCGCTGGGACCTCACTGCACCAATGCTGACCTGAGGGAATGCAACCAGAATGCCCGGGACTGGCTGACTCACTGGCGCGACAAGATATGATGATGAGTGGGTTGTTCGGCGGTTGAGATAGCAACTAAAATGTCATCGATGTAAACGAAAGCAAAATGGGCATTTCGGAGGATACAATTCATTAGTCTTTAGAATGCTTGAGCTGCTTTTTAAGTTCAAATGTATGCAATGGAACTCCCATTGTCCGAATTGTGATATTATTGCAGTTTTGGCAATGGGACTTTGAGCCATGAGGATCTGATGATATCCTCGGACTAAATCCAACTAATAAAAAAATAGTGCATCCCGAAAACGACTATTGAAATCATGAATATGTGGTAAAGGACATCTGTCATAATTATAGCGTTGAGATGTAGGTATTCGCATCACGGTCTGAGTTGGTCGTTTGCCTTTGTCACGAATTGCAAGAGAGAGGACCACAGGCATTTGGATTGATGAATAATGCCCATCTGTTCCATAGTGAAGGAATTTCGCTTTGGCAGCTGCTAGTTTTTCTTGGTTCATCCATCGCATGCGTGAATGGGCAGTTCGGGTGTTGGTGACTATATGATGTTTTACGCCATGTTTGTTGACACCTGAGTCAAAATGTGGAGTGAGTAAATCTGGAAATTCTCAAAGAAGCTCAGAGTATGTGTTACGTTGTAGATGAGAAAATCCTGCGATATGTGCGTTTGCAGAATTGAAACTGGTTGACGTATCGTCAAGTGACATGAGACGTTTTCTCTTGAGATCAATTATAAGGGAGTGAGCTATGAAAAAATCAGCACCAAAGATGGAGCGTGTGGCATCAATTAGGAAAAATTCATTTGTGACACATTTTGTTTGGGCTTATTTCAAAGGTCTTATTCTCTAAGTTTTAATCGATGGTCCATTTGCAGCGAATGATTTGTGGCTTAAATTTTGGGTCAGTCATTTGTGTTTAGAGACCGGAAAATATAAAACATCAGCGCCTGTATCAATCAAGTAGTTAAGTAGTGTGTTTTTAATTATATAAATGTGATTCTTATCTTGTCATTTTTATATGTCTATTAAATCTCAAGGTATTCTGGTGTAAGCGCTTGTGAGCAATAGGGGTTAGATATCGGTAATATTAATGATAATAATAATAATAATAATAATAATAATAATAATAATAATAATAATAATAATAATAATAATGATAATAATAATAATAATGATAATAATAATAATAATAATAATAATAATAATAATAATAATAATAATAATAATAATAATAATAATAATAATAATAATAATAATAATAATAATAATAATAATAATAATAATTAATAATAATAACTATCTATTGTGTCTCCCCCCTCTCTCTCTCTCTCTTTCAATCATCAAATTATGATCAGAATTAAAATCAGGTAAGCGTCATTTGTATTTAGAAGTTCAAATCTTTGTTAAATTCAGGCAAAATGTATCCATCGTGTCAAGACAGTAATTTGTCTTGTTGAACGTGATGCCAAAAGAAATGTTAAAGTTAATATGGGCAGAAGTGCGGCATATTAATTTTGTTAATGTTGGTGTATGCAGACTATAATTATCTATGTACTAAGACAAAACACCGATACACACTAAAGTACGTGTGTGAGTTTTGGTCCTTGGAAGCAGGCACTGGAATGGAAATACGCTCTATCATCAATTCTCGTTCACTGATGAAAGTTTCTTAGTTTCCTGTTCACTTGGTTTTCATTGTATGTTCTTCAAGTATCGTATTAACAGTAATTTAAAAATCATACTCATTCTCTTCAACAAAACGTAACAGTCACGCAATGTATGTACTATATTGCTTTTACTATTAATTATACACTTTTTGACCTACATTGGATTTAGGACCGAGGGCCAGTCCGAAATTGGGGGGTTTATTTCCGAGGTTACAAAATATTCCATTTTGGTCAAAAACTGTATTATAACATCCCGTTTCCTATAAAACTCATTGTTAATGTCAATAGATATCAGAATATTAGAAAAAAATCTGAAAGGAAAATCAGGCGATGTTTAGATTAATTTAAACTGTTAATAAAAATCCCATTTCTGTGTATCACTTATTCCCCTTTGTTTGTATCATTTAAATAAAACCTATCAAGTTTAACATAATTTCAGTATGGTGCACGGATTCAGTCATTTTAAAAGGCGAATGTCAGAAGATATAGACACTTTCTGCTATCTCGGAAGTATAATTGACAAGGATGGAGGCACGAAGCAGAGGTGAAAGCACGAATAGGAAAGGCACAAGCTGCATTCACATCTTTGAACAGAGTTTGGAGAACTAAAGATATCTCCCTTCGACTAAAGCTAAGACTTTTCAACTCAAATGTGAAGTCTGTCCTACTGTATGGATGTGAAACTTGGAACGCATCACAGGCACGTATAAGGAGGGTACAGATTTTCATAAACAGTTGCATGCGTAAGCTACTCAGAATAAAATTGATGGATAGAATAAAAAATGAAGAAGTATGGAAAAGAACAGCAGAAATCAGTGTGAGAGGAAATAGGAAGAAGACGATGGAGGTGGATTGGACACACGCTTAGAAAGAATGACTCCACTATAACAAAGAAAGTATTGGACTGGAAGCCTCGGGGCAGAAGATCAAGGGGAAGGTCACGAGGAACATGGAGTAGAATTAAAGAAGCTGATATACAGAGAAGTGGTAAGACCTGGAATGAGATTAAAAAGTTAGCTCAGGATAGAGAAGGATGGAAACTGTTTGTCTGTGGCCTATATCCTGACCCAGGGTGAAAAAGGCAATGAAGATGATGATGAAGGTCAGAAGTCATCAATTTTTTGATAAATGACTCTTTACCTTGACCTTTGATTTGAATGGTTTAAGTCAATGATAAAAATACGTCACGAGCGTCCTTTAAAGCATTTTAGTTCGTTTCGTTTATTTCTATATAAGAGACCACTAAAGTTGTTTTTATCATGAATTAGTAGCAACAGATTCATTCTTTCATAAAACAGGTTTGAGGCGGTGGGACACAAATCACATAAAAGAAACCATCGCATACTTACATTGGACACACACACACACACACACACACACACACACACACAATATATATATATATATATATATATATATATATATATATGTATATGTATAATGTGAATTATGAAATAGTGCTGTGTTCCTATTTAATGCACTCAGAAATAAATGCATGAAAAACCTAAGCTAATTTCAGTCCTTTTCTATTTGAAATATTACAATTAATCTTTTTAAAAAAATTCTTGTCTTGCTCGGAAGATCGGGTACAAGTGTCTTGCATCGTGTAAAATGAGTGTTAAGAGCTTACTGGACTATGCATAAAATAAGTCCCCCCAGAATTTACTAGTTACTTTAAAATAAAGAACAAATAACGATTTGCTTAAGATGATATGAAAAGAAAGATGAAATTATTTAATGGAGTCCTCTGATGAATAATGGTGATCACAGTTATAAATAGAAATATGAAGATATTACGTATCTTATGATAATAATATTTATAAGGCGGGCAGACTTGTGGGGTTCCACTTCCAGTTGAGAAGAGTTGTCGTTATTCCTCCGACGGGCTCACGCTTGATTCAATCTCGACAGTGATTGAACAGGCAAAGTCAAAAGCTCCGGCATCTTGATGGTGGAAATCAAAATTAATCAAGTATTCCACAAAGTCCCGAAAGATACAAATCTTTTAATACATATACGTAATGTGAGGAATAGAGTGTCTGGTCGTCAGGGCATAGATTATAGAGAGAAGTGAGTGAGGAAGATTAGACCTATCAGCTATTATAATAAGTTGTTACGTGACGGAAGGTAGAAAGAAAATTATTCACTAATTCGAAATTAATCCAAAGAGAAGGCTGTAAAAGCATAGGTTATCTAATATTAGAAGGTAAAGTTTTTCTAAGCCTACCGAAATATAACTGGAGTGAGATGAATTCAGTTCTTACTAAAATAAAACTAAAATAAATGTGAATAATCGTTACTGTAACACATCGCTTTTCATGAATTCAAGGCATCTTTCAGTCGACGTCGCAACATAAAGCAGCAAGATTTAGAACATAAAATCGCACAATTGAAAGGGATGTTCTCATTTTAAAAAGAATAAATAATTATGCGATCAAACATCATCTGGAAACAGAAAATAATAAACCTATGACTGTTTTGTTAACTTCTCTATATTTAAAATAATAGGATTTTGATAAACATTGTTCCTGACATGAAATGTTAATTTTTTATCATCGAGCACAGAATAACTGGAAAATCTAAAAATTATAACACTATTTTTCTCAGATTGATATATGATTAAATTGCAAACCCTTCTTAGATTATGGGTAATTCTAATGTCTGTTGATTCAAATGGTTATTAATGTCCTTAACTATGACTCTTTTACTACATTTCCTTATTAATGAGAATGTTGTGTCCTGGCGATGTCAAGGCGATAAATATTGGTGATGACGCGAAAGACGTAGTAAATCCGATTTGGCTAAATATAAGGCATCTGATCGAAGTCGTGGGATTTCCTCTGTGTTAGACTTAGCGAGACTTAATTTGACATTTCACATTAGGATTTGCCACAATTTGGCCACCCTTTGGAAATGAGGAAATATGATGGTAGTTCTAATTCGGACACCTGCTTATTATAATTCAGACACAAGCTTGTTGGAATTAAAACATGCCTTTGTCAATTTGTTGTTCTAATTCAGTTGTTCTTGTTTATTTGTTATCAATTTAAATTCTAAAAAAATTTACATGTATTTTTTTTTGTTTGACGAGTTTAAAAATGTACAAAGAATCAAAATAGTCCATGTTAAATTAACTGGCCCGCCTGCGGGAATGTGTCCTGAGGCCCCAGGTTTGAGAATTATTTGTTGAGAGAAGGGTCATTTAAACCGGTTGATATGTGAAGGACAAGTTTCCTGGCCAAATTTTTGTAATGCGTGTATTTCCCAAATTACGGAAGTTAACTGGTCAAAACGAATTTTAGTTGATAATAGTTCTTAATTTTATTCTAATGAACTCGACTACTGCTAAGTATTTATAACTTCCTTTTTATCTTCTTATATTTATCAGATGCAAAATGGAGCTGGACACCGTGACACATCATTCAATTCCTGACAAGGGTTGTAACATGTCTGATTTGTGTTGTCCTGCTTAATAAACCTGATTTAAAATATTCTGACGTTTGTTTATGTTTTCTATGTTTTCTGTTTTTCTTTTTTAAAAATAATTAATTAATTACTTTTTTTGGAGGGGTGGTGAGAGAGAGGGGGGGGGGGGTTACGGAAGGGTTCAGGGTGGGGGGGGGGGGCGGAGAGTGAGTTCCTTCAATTTTAATGTCCCCTCTACATTATTTTCCGGGTGCGAATTACTATTTATATATATATATATATATATATATATATATATATATATAATTGTGTCTGTGTGTGTGTCGCATTTTCTGTCGCATGTTCAATTAGTTTGACGCAACCAAAATACTGTTCACTGTAATAATATGCTAACAGTGTACATTGATTTCATGGGTGGTGGGGGTTGGGGAGGGTGGTATCTGGAATATTCTCTCCAATTTATCAACATGACACCTTCGTCTAATTAGTGGTCTCTTAGAACCCATAGAGCTGGAATCTATACCAGTTACTGTATCGATAAACAATATTATATCAATTGTTTGTTACCTTTTGGATCAGGATGTTGTCTGTCGCAAATCACTTTACATCAGATATATAAGATTCAATAATTAATGTACGTATTTATAGTTTCTGACCTCATTAAACACTTAAAACAGCCACAGAACCTTGTGTGTAGTCGCCTAACAGGAGTTGTGCTGTGAAAGTCCAAGAAGATTTTTTGTAACGTTTTATGGATCAAGTCTCTGTCATTTTTAGCCTAAACCTTTCTAAACGTATATCTTTTTCAAAAAAATCTGGGTGGTTTTTGAACGATTATTTAACATGCTTTAAAAAAAACATTCTTTTTATATGAATGGATTCTGATAAAGGCAACATTTCATGTCAATTATTTATTTCATTTTTACCATATAGAGAATTTTTTCTCAATATGCAGTGCCGTGATACCCAAAGTATTTATATCGCTTTAAAACGCGGTTAAAGAAAACAACATAAGATTAATGTTCAACTTGGACATCGACCTTACCCTAAAAACCGCCAGCCTGGTTCATGCGTTCTTGTACAAAGAAATTATGAGTTTATTTATGTTCACCCCAACATGCTAAGCAACACAGCGGCTGAAGTCAAAAATAATATCAGCTACAATCAAATATGACTCGAACGTATCATATACACATATTATTATTAAGCGCCTTGAGTTGTCTGATATTGCATTATTTGTTGAATCATGGATGCGCCCCAAAGGAATTGACGTCATCATAGTAGATCTAGGACCACCAGGTTATCAACCTATATCAATGTCAAGAAGTGGGAGAAATGGTGGGGATATTTGCGTTGCAAAGAAATTAAATCGTACAAGACACCCGAATGTTGTGAATGCACAATCCACCTAAAAGAACAGTCCATCAAATTTATTTGTTTAAATAGACCTCCACCAAATTCAAAAAATGGATTGACAATTTAGGAATTAACACCCGAGTTCCAGGATCTTTTTTGAAAAGAAAGAAACTAAAATGACAAATCCGATCATTATTGGATAATTTAATATGCATTTTGACAAATCATAGGACTCGAAGGTGAAAGAACAAAAGTCGACAATGAATATTCACAACCTCGTTAACTACATTAATTCTCACACTCACAGGAAAGGTCACACTTTAGATTGGATTGTCATTGACAAAACGACTTCGCTCTACATCATAAACGTAACAGACAAATTTATCTCCGACCATTCTGCAATAATTTTCGAGGTCGATCTAGAAAAATCCAAACCAAAGAGGAGAACAATTGTATCAAGAGAACGAACAGACGATGGAATTTTTAGCAAAGAGGTAATAAATAAAATTCCAAAATTCATGGTCAGCAACTGACAAGATCATTCCTTCCAACACGGAATTGAAAAATCTCTATAACAATCTTAAGACGCTCATCGTCACAAGTAGAAAGTCTGCTCCATGAATGAACAGCGACATCAAAAAAGCAAAAGCTGAGCGCCGTCGTGCTGTAAGAAAATGGCGAACATCACTCCTAACAGTCGATAGAGAAATTCATCATAATCAAAACAAAAAAAGTAAAACATAAGACCAAAGAAGCAAAGTCGTCTTGTTACAACACTTTGATCAAGGACTGTCACACTTTAATTGTGTTATTCTCCATCACCAACTCATTGACTGGAAAGTCTACTACCAATTCCAAATCCACATATCCTACGTCGGTTCCAGCGGTAGACATTCCTGAAATATTCGGTAATTTCTTTCGGGGAAAAGGTAACTTTAATTAGAAAAACAACGGAATAGCAACTCACTAGGAACACCCCACTTAAGACCTTTGAAGGCGATGTCGTGTTTTCTTTATTCACTGCGGTAACAGATGAATAAGTCAAAGATAATCAAATCGTCACCTCCAAAGATATAGATTCTTGACACAAAACAAACATCGTTACTCATTTCTCATATGAATATCCGTTTACCCTGTATTACTTCAATCATAAACGAATCTCTGTCTACAGGATTTGAACTACATTCCTTTTTAAGCATGCAAATGTGACCACCTTCCTACTATTCCCCGAAGAGCTGAACAATTTTCGTCTCGAAAAGCCTTGAAAATGGGTTGCTAGGCAAAATAAAAGTCATTTACTTAGATTTTATCTTTACGAATCTTATCAATCTGCCGAAACTACCCTTATTAATATTAATAATGATCTTCTTTGTGCTGCTGATGCTGGTAAAATGTCCATCTTAGCGATGTTAGATCTAAGCGTAGCCTTTGACACCACAGACAACTCTATATTAATTAGACGTTTGTCAAAGACATTTGGAGTATCAGGTAACTCCTTAGTTATAAACTAGAAATAAATGGCCTATACATCCAATGGTCCTCCGTCCTTAGGGATATTCCACCCATTAATCCATAAAATATGAACTTGTGACTGCATATTCAGTTTTCGAAAACCGTTTTTCAGTACATACGGAAAATTTTGAAAGCTAACACTTCACTTATGACTTAATTTCTGCCCCCCCCCCCTCCCGCCCTCCAGATTATTTGCTCTATTTCTGAACGTTTTTAATTTAATTGAGGGGAGAGGGGTGTAATGACTTATTCTATGTTCGAAAGAGAATATATATATTATGTTCCTCTTAATATTGCTTTTTTTTTTATTGCTCTGAATGTTAAGTCCTTCTGTTCCTGAGAAAGAGGGGGGGGGGGGGGGGGGGGGGAGTGTTTGGCTTTGATTAATTGTTCTATTTTTGAGCGACATTTTAATGGACTCGACCAACATATCAGATTCTAGACCATGATCATATCAATTGTTTCTCTCTCTCTCTCTCTCTCTCTCTCTCTCTCTCTCTCTCTCTCTCTCTCTCTCTCTCTCTCTCTCTCTCTCTCTCGTCATATGAATACTACTCATCATGGTTATATAAACCCATGGCACGCCGCCGAACGTCACTTGCTATCCTTCACATAATGCAGGGTTGATTGTGTGAAGTACGTTCGGGGCAGAAGATAGCCAGGCATAGTGCATTCTACCGTATTGTGTAAGTCGGTGAACGGGTGATCAAATCATAGTACAGAGAATGCAAATCTGTTCCTATATCCCAATAAAAATATAACACAGAGAAGGCCGAAACTGTGTTATACAGGCCGGTATAGAATACAACAAATATAATACAGGAGACCAAATACTGTGTTGTAAAATATCAAAAGCTGGTCGGTTGGTAACGAAATAAAAAGCGACATAATATGTCGTAATATCACATCTCAATAAAGTGTGATAGTAAAAAGGTGCCCATTAACAATTGAGTCTGTCAAGTCTCTATCCAGATCCAAAAAGATAGTGATAAGTCCTGTACGTAAAACAAATGTGAGAAGCACGGTTGTTCTCAATTCTTGTTGGGTCGTGATCGGTACCAAGTGAAGTGCTACACATCTTCACGAAAAATCAGAGCAACGCTGTGTCAAGATTACAGAGGAGCAAACCCGAGACGACATCTAGACAAGATTTGTTTGTGTGGTTGTATTGTCTTTATATGTTACTAAATATATACGTTTTGTTTGTCAAAACTTCTATTTTTCTTATTTTACATTTTCCTAATCTTGAAAAATAATATTATAATTTAAGTTAATCAGCAGACTTACTTGTTTACTATTTTACAGCTATACTTTGGTGGGATCTCTTTGTAAAATCAGTAGTCCGATTGTAGTTGAAAATATATTTACATTTAAATGTCATAAAATCGGTGACAGTCACGTCCTTCTGTTCCTGAGAAAGATGGGTTGTTTTTTTTTGGTTTTTTTTTTTGTTTTTTGTTTTGTTTTTTTTTTTTGGGGGGGGGGGGGGGGGGGGGGGGGGGGAATTGGCTTGGATTAAGTGTTCTATTTTTGAGCGACATTTTAATGGACGCAACCACCATAATTAGAACATAGACCATAATTATATCAATTGTTTCCCTTAGACCCCCTCTCTCTCTCTCTCTCTCTCTCTCTCTCTCTCTCTCTCTCTCTCTCTCTCTCTCTCTCTCTCTCTCTCTCTCTCTCTCTCTCTCTCTCTCCCTCTCTCTCTCTTCTTTGTTTGGCCTTGTATATTTTCTGTGCTGTTCCTGAACATTATTGTAAAAAGAATTTATTACATTATCCATTCACATTTTTTTCTGTGTTTATGAGGGCCACCGTAGACGCTACGTTTTGTACAAGTGACAGCGCCCGTCTAGGTCGGTGTAACCCAATCCATTCGTCAGTCGTACACGATTTTTGCCCACACACGGTGTGGTATTACACACGGACCGTCACTAGTCCCAGTCACTGTCTCTCTATTCTATTTTTCGTCTTGCTCACAGCAGTGATTACTTCTCACTAAATTATATCAATCACACTATTGAAGGAACGAAATTGACGTCACTTAACTCTTTGTTATTGTATTAAGGCAGCCATTTTGGTAATTAGTTCTCACTAAATTGTATCAGTCAAACCTTTAACGTTTTGTGAGTCAGTAAGTTTTTTTCAGGCTGGCGTATGTTGTGAGCATTTTACCTAAACACATAGCATCAATAACGGTCCAGGTTTTTAGCATCATATGTAGTAATAGCTATAACGTAGCATGTTGAGAGAGAGAGAGAGAGAGAGAGAGAGAGAGAGAGAGAGAGAGAGAGAGAGAGAGAGAGAGAGAGAGAGAGAGGGTGGGGGGGGGGGGGGGGGTGCAGATGCTGTATACAAAAACAAAGAAAACAAACTTGCACTATATATACCGCTATATTCACTAAATGTGCTCACATCACTTTATAAGGGTCCTTGGCCAACAGCAAAACATGTTAGACGAGACATGCCCCTGTTAGGCGATATTACAGTTGTTTCCCGACAGAGACGAGTCTAAAAATTATAACAAAGAAATGAGTGATGTCAATTTGGTTCCTTCTATACATATCCAAGAACTTTACTCACTCCATCCGCTCTCTCCTCATTCAATACATATGGATCTACTCTCTCTCATCACTTTCACTTTCTTGTGCGGCTTTGCATGTGGTCTTGTGGTATGACACTCGCCTTCGAATCGGAAGGTACTGAGTTTGAGTTCCGCTCTGAGCGGCGCATAATTGAGTTCGTGGAAAAGGCTCTTTACTCGCATTCTCTCACCTTGTCCACGTGTTAAATGAGTAACTAGCTGTTTACAGCATCGTCTCTGTCGGGAAACAATTGTACTATCGCCTAACAGGGGTCATGTCTCGTCTAGCAAGTTTTGCTGACGGCCAAGGACCATTAAAAAGTGATTTGAGCACCGATGGTGAATATAGCGGTATATATAGCGGAAGTTCCTTCTTTTTAAAGTTTTTTTTAGTTTTTTGTATACAGCATTCCCCTCTCTCTCTCTCTCTCTCTCTCTCTCTCTCTCTCTCTCTCTTTCTCTCTCTCTCTCTCTCTCTCTCTCTCTCTCTCTCTCTCTATCTATCTATCTATCTATCTATGTATCTATATATCTATCTATCTATCTCTCTCTCACTATCTATCTATCTATCTCGACATGTTACATTATCATAGCTATTGCTACATATGATGTGAACATCTTGAACGGTTATTGATGGTAGGAGTTCAGGTAAATTCTCACAACATCCGCCTGCCGGAAATAACGTACCGACACACAAATCTACGAGTAACCTTGGATATTAAAAGTCTGATTGATATAATTTAGTGATGACCAATTACCAAAATAGCTGCCTTAATACAATAACAAAGAGTTAAGTGACGTCAATTTCGTTCCTTCAATAGTGTGATTGATATAATTTAGTGAGAAGTAATCATTGTTGTGAGCAAGACGAAAAATAGAATAGGGAGACAGTGACTGGGACTAGTGACGGTCGGTGCGTAATACCACACCGTGTGTGGGCAAAAATCATGTACGACTGACGAACGGATTGGGTCACACCGATCTAGACGGGCGCTGTCACTTGTACAAAACGTAGCGTCTATGGTGGCTCTTATACCCCGATGGAGATGTCGTGAGTATTTTTTTCCAATACGCATAACATCAATACATTTGCAATCAGATTTAATTTTAATAACAACGTAAACCACGGAAATTTGTCCATTTTGTCAACAAAAAAGATTTATTATTTATCATCATCATCATCATCATCATCATCATCATCATCATCATCATCATTATCATCATCATAAATTAAAACATGTACGGTAAAAAATTGACACAATAGGCCATTTTGTAAAATATTGATGTCACAACATGTCAATGTGAATTTATTTACATTTTGAATGGTTTGAAATAATATAATGATAATAATAATAATAATAATAATAATAATAATAATAATAATAATAATAATAATAATAATAATAATAATAATAATAATAATAAAAATAATAATAATAATAATAATAATAATAATAAAAAATAATAATAATAATAATAATAATAATAATAATAATAATAATAATAATAATAATAATAATAATAATAATAATAATAATAATAATAATAATAACAATAATAATAATAATAATAATAATAATAATAATAATAATAATAATAATAATAATAATAATAATAATAATAATAATAATAATAATAATAGCCATAGTAAATAACTAAGTAAAAAAAGAAGGAAGTAATCACAATATTTTATTAACTATTTAGGTTCTTAAAATTTTGAAAATCAAAGTGAACAATCGGATAAATAATTCAAAATTTAAAAAACTAATTAAGGAGAGGAAAAAAATAACTATTCACAAGGAAAAAGAAACAAAATCCATTTTCCAATGGGGGCACATTAATTTTGTATTCTCTACTTACTTTCAAATTTTGAGCATTATTATTATTGCTTTATATTTCAATATAGGCCTAATGGGTTTTTGAATGAAAAACATGTAAAAATCATGAAAAAAGGACGCGAGAGCTCTTCAGTAAAAAGAAAAAAAAAGGCGAAAAACAAAGCTTGGGATCTCCAATAGCCTAGGCCAGGCCATAGAGGTGGGAGACTAAGCCTAAACATGTTTGTACGTTATCTAGTGCCACTCCTGGATGCTAGCATTGAAGTCGCCGTCTTTTCACAAGTTTTCATAGCTTTTGTTGTTTTTTTTTAATAAAAAATCGTCAATTAGGCTAAAAACGCGAAAATTTCGGCTTTTTGCAATCAAATAAAAATGTGCGGCTTTTTGCGGTCAGGGGTGAAATTTGCGCCGCGAAAGACTGCGCGGACAGATCTAATCAATCAGTCATTCAACCATTTGGGACAGCGATATGATATAATGCAAAGCTAAAATACAAAGAGAGAGGGAGAGAGAGAGAGAAAGAGAGAGAGAGAGAGAGAGAGAGAGAGAGAGAGAGAGAGAGAGAGAGAGAGAGAGAGGAGAGAGAGGAGAGAGCGAGACTGAGAGAGAGTATGTGTTTCTGTGTGTTGAAGAGATTGAGAGAGGAGGATAGAGAGTTAAAAGAGTGATAGAGATAGTGAGAGGGGGGGGGGGGGGAGAAAGAGAGAGAGAGAGAGTGTGTGTGTGTGTGTGTGTGTGTCTGTGTGTGTGTGTCTGTGTGTGTTGAGGAGATTTAAGAGAGAGAGAGGGGGATATATATATAATATATATATATATATATATATATATATATATATATATATATATATATATATATATATATATATATATATATATATATATATATATATATATATATATATATATATACATACTAGTAGTAAGCCCGCAATTTCGCGGGGAAAGAACTATATTCATTCGATATTGCCAGAATCATTTTCTTGATTAGCTTGATTACGATTAGATGCACATTTTAATCGATGTGCCTGTCGTCGCTGCCATGCTTTATTCGGCATGATTTGATTTTATCAGTCAGTAGATATCAATATCAATAAGTCACAAGTCTTTACTACACTTGACTTAGGAGGCATTCCGAAAGCTCCTACAAAGGGAAACATCTTAAATAATATTCCCTCAACTAACCCCAAGAAAACGTAAAACCTAGACTACCTTAACTAACCCTAATAGGAAAATAAACACCCTAGCATTATGATTAACCCTAATAGAAAAAAACACCTCGGACTGCTTTGCACTACCTTTCAATACTTCATAAATTATAATGGCGGCCGAGAATCAAAACAATGGTCAAATTAGGAAATTTTAAACTTTCACAAATCTACCAAGGTTTGTTCTAGAGTTTTTAAATTGCTTCTGTATGATGACAAATTGAATAAATAAACGCCTGACAAAAGATCTACGGTGAAAATACAAATTGAAAGAATACTGGGGTGTAGGAGCTTTCGGAATGTTTCCCTTCTACCTAAGTTATGTGAGATCAAATGAAAATCTGAAGCAGACGCGAAAATATCATGTTTGTTCGGGCTAGAAGCTAGACAGGTAAAATCGACAGTTTGCGAGGTTTAATTAAATATTTTCCATGGCAACAATTATTACATCGATGGCATAAAAACGACCGTAATATCAGCAGTAATATTAGTTGACGTTGTTAATCAGTGAAACTTATTTAAAATTTGTGTAAATACGAATACTTTCATGTGATCAAGTGAATAATATCACTATGAATGCCACGATTTGCTGACAAATGCCAACACACACACACACACACACACGCACACACACAAACATACACGCAATTAGAACATACTACTCAGTGACTTCTTATATAGGAGGACGAGTCGCCGACGAAATTTTACGTTCTACGGGGCCGGCCTACGGGGCCGGACAACCATCGGGCAAATATATACAGTGCAATATGTTATCTTTGGTTGTATTTATCTATCAATTTGTATGTCTGTATGTCTCTATATATCTATCTATCTATGTATCTATCTATCTATGTATCTATCTATCTATCTATCTATCTATCTATCTATCTATCTATCTATCTATCTATGTATCTATCTATCTATGTATCTATCTATCTATTTATGTCTCTATATTTTTTTCATTATTATTTTCTCTTTATCTTCAACTCCCACTTCTCCACTTCCCTCTCCGCCTCTTCCTCCTTATTCTTCTTTTCGTCCATCTTTAGATGTTACCGATTCCCGGAATTGATAAATGAGAGAGAGAGAGAGAGAGAGAGAGAGAGAGAGAGAGAGAGAGAGAGAGAGAGAGAGACAGACAGACAGAGAGAGAAGGAAACACACACATACACATACACAGAGGGGGAGAGAGATAGATAGAGAGAGAGAGATAGAAAGAGAGCGCGAGAGATAGGGGTGGTTTTAGTCCCAGGGCCTGATCGTTGTTGGGACAGGTATATGGTACTACATCTCTCTCTCTCTCTCTCTCTCTCTCTCTCTCTCTCTCTCTCTCTCTCTCTCTCTCTCTCTCTCCCTCTCTCTCTCTCTCTCTCTCTCTCTCTCTCTCTATCTCTCTCTCTCTCTCTCTCTCTCTCTCTCTCTTTCCATCATCCGCTTTTCTATCTATCTATCTATCTATCTATCTATCTATCTATCTATCTATCTATCTATCTATCTATTTATGTCTATGAATCTATATTTCTCTTTATGTTTCACCTTTTCATCAATTCACCCATCTTTTCCTTCATACGTACATCCATCCATCTACCTACCGAAAAAATCAATCGATCTACCTTCATATCTATGTTTAAATTTATTATGTATCTATTCATCCACACAATTCATTTGTTTTCTTATTCCTCTCTTTATTCTTCTCATCCACAACAATATCTTCATAGCTCTCTCTCTCTCTCTCTCTCTCTCTCTCTCTCTCTCTCTCTCTCTCTCTCTCTCTCTTTGATAGTATTTCGTACGTGTATTCACCGTCATATCAAATCAAATAATCCTCTCTCTCGCTCTCTCTCTCTCTCTCTCTCTCCCTCCCTCTCTCTGTGTCTCTCTCTCTTTAATAGTATTTCGAACATGTATTCTCCGTCATATCAAATCAAATAATCCTCTCTCTCTCTCTCTCTCTATTTCTCTCTCTCTCTCTCTGACTGATCCTTGTCAATGATATTAAGATTACAATATTTAACTGAAAAACGACCAATTACAATTTATATACCAGTAAGTAGCAGCTAAGAGACGACCCATACACCACTATGAGTAAAATCAAAGCCTCCATGTAACTGAATGGTGAGATAACAATGCCCAGAATAAGAACTAGAACAAATAAAAAAATATGAATATTAACGTCGATATTTTGTGTCTGAATAGAGATTATATAAAAACGTGCATCTTTCATGACTAAGAACTGCCCAATGAAAAGACCAAAAGACATGAATTTCACCAAGTCCTTAATGTCCCAATAATAATCACATGCATAATTCTCTGCAAATACCCAAACACAAATTTGATCAGCTGTACCAAATCCTCTGAGTTATTAAAAAAAACACACAGTTGATATTGATATCAGCTGCCAGGCTAACAATTAAAATTAACACCACTAAAACATACACATGTACATTTACATAGCTCACAAACTAATTAAACCAAATTACATGACCCACCACAAAATTCGAGATATTTTTCACAAAGTATGGATTTCAGAATCAATACTGCTGCTTTGATTTAATCTTTGCAACTGATTTTGAGGCAAAAGGAAAATTCCTTTTTCTTATTTGAGAGCTTGATGGATATATCTTCAGGGCAAAGTGCTCACTTCGTTTTGCATTTAGTTTGTTGGTGCTGATTTTAAACCGATACCTGAATCATCAGCTGCTTAAAGCTTTTGTAACTAAAATACAAAATATAGTATAAAAGGAGCAAGAATATTGAGATAATATAATAATACAAACATATTGGTGGATGAGACTTAAAAATTATTTTTTGTCTAATCTGTCCCAGTTGAAACTATAATTTGACAACAAAAAGAGTAAAATATACAGATTTATCCTTTCCTTCTTCAGTAATTCCATCCTTAAGAGGATATTTCTTTGCACGCCTCTACATTTCTGCCTTGTAATAAAAGCCATAACAGTGGGGGCATGTAAAGAATTTGTCAACTCTTCTTTTTTTACTTGGCCTTTTTACAACCACAATATTGGTTCCACCAGCATTTAAAATTGTAATATTATGTTTAAAGTTTCCTGCGCACCTGAGTTTCGTTAGTGTCAATTGATATTTTCTCATTTCACCTAATTCCTTATAAGACAACACAGCAGCAACCTCCTTCTCTTGAAAGTGTATTTTTGATATGTGCCTTGCCAGGTTTAGCTGACCAATCTGACAAAAAAGCAGTACTGTCTCTTGTCTAAGAAATAGCCATCCTTCTTGCCTCTGGACTTTGCTTGGGATACTGAAATAAAAATGATAATAGAAATAGATAGAATGGGTGATAAAACTATTAATAGGCTTAATATCTAAAATCGCACATTTATGACAAATGCAATGCATCATTACTAGTTTTTTAAAAATAGCCCTAATTTTTGCACAAAGCTGCAGATTTTATTAGTACAGCAATTGACATTTGGTAGATAAATAAAACTAAATTCGGATTGATTTCGGAATGTTTTGAACCATAATTAGTTACCATTAATTAATTAAAACAAAAGAAAAGCTCGTCTGGGTCTGCTTCTTCTAGAAATCTGTCAGTTATTGAGCGTATTATCCAACTTCCTTTACTTCCGCTTATATTATTAGATTACCATATCTAGGCCGGTGACACGCGTGGGTCGCATCCAAGCACGATACGAAAATTGTTAGACCGGCGTTTATGTCCTTGGAAATACATTTCACACGCATTTCCTAATCCTATCAGAGATGAACGTTAAGCTAGAAGTTCCGTGTTCATTTCATGAGTTCATGTTAACGTGGCAGGTGTTGTTTTGTGGTGTCCTGAAAAATTGTAAGATGCGCCAAGTGTCATTATTGTTTTGCAGTGACATGTCAAGACAAAGATATGTTGTAAATCGCTTTGAGACCTTGGTGAAAATCACTATATATCTAAATGCTACCGTTACTTTTAATAGGAATAATAATCAAAAACACAGCTTTCATATCAATCTCTTTCAAATACAGAAAAACGGGTAAACACAAGGAATTAACTTTACCATAATTATTTTCTGTTTCACCTTGGTTATCAATCACCTCAGAACTGGAGTCTACCATACTTTCATCTTCATCAGAATCAGAGTCATCTAAAATATGATAATTCAATTTTGAAAGTGAGCCTTGTGGTGAAAATTAGATTACATTTAAAATGAAGTGGAAGTTGAGTAAACTCAAATATTAATAACTTGAAATATATTATGATCTAACATTAATACTCTCGACCAAATTAAAAAAAAACAACTTCACATTTAAGTTTCTCTTTATTTTGAATGCAGTATTTTTTAATCAATTGTATCAAATTCATAAAAGATCATAACAGCATAATCAATACTACCAATAATGATTAAAGTTTTTTTAGTATGCATCTTTTATACTTATACCGCAGTATCATATTGTAAGTCCTTTAAAAAAAAAAATTGACTTGAACATATGTTGTGTAAAATAAAATCATGACTTGAAAGCATTAAAACATGATTGTGGTGATGATTCCTTACCAGGTGGGTTATAATCCTCATCTTGCACAAGATCACAGTGAAGTGCTGGGAAGTCAAGGTGCTCAGATATGGTCTCAGATGGTGGTACACCAATACTGCCGGAAACCTTTAAAATATTAGGAATATAAAGATGTTTAAATTTAAACAGTGAGCATGGGGATACTAATTTAATGTCCTAGTGAGAGAAGATGTAAAGAAAATTTTAAAATCAGCATTTTTAAAAGGTCATGGTGCATACTTGAAAGGAAAAAACTATTTTCAACAAAATACCACAAGATTTGCAAAATGCACAAATTTAGTGTCATGTAAACCCAGAAGTTCATTGTCTCAATTGATGTTAATCAAAATATCAAAATAAGCCATGACTTTGTATTTGATCATTAGATGCTACATTCCAATATTTATTAGGATTTTTAAAGCTATTACAGTATAAAATCAGTTGAAGAAGCATACCCAACATAATATAAAGTAAGTGATTGACATTATTTTACTTATTTTTTAATAAAAACAAAATGAGGCATTGTATTTTGTTGGAATAAACATACCGTTGAACATTCTACTATGGATGGGAAAGTGTCCAGCCATTCTTCTACTTTGTCATTCACTGCATCTTTATCTAAGGGGGAATGAATAAAATAATATTGTATCTCAATGTTATAAATGAATTTTATTGAAAAATTGTTTTACGTAGTAAATGATTAATATCAAAATCCAAGTGTTGTTCCATCACAGGGTTGGCTTACATCATACATAAAAGTCAACTATATTTAATTTCTATGTCCCAAGTGGAAGAAGTAAATGATCAATATTGCATAACAGCTTAAACTTTCACTCAATTGGAAGACTCGGGAGTGGTAGGTCAGTGGATCGAATCCTCTGACCGCACCAAAACTCAAGATGTAAATATTTGTACTGTTTCAACTGCCCGCCGTATGTCTATGCATTACAGGAACAGTGAAATGACTAGTTAGTTGGCTAAGTATCAGTAAAATTATAATGTGACTGAGTGGGGATGGCGAGTGGTGTTACACCGCATTTCTCAATGTGACAACACAAAACTAATGTGTCAAACAGTCTCTTATATGAACTACAATAGTTGGTAGGTACCTAAACTAAGTAGCTATCTTAAACTTCCATATTTGACCCGAGTCACAATCTCTATGGAATGACCATACACAACACAGTATGCCACTTCAGTTGATTATTTTTGCAAACATTTAACTGTGTTTTACGTGAACACTCTTGATTCCTTTACGAAAGCTGCTAATGAAGAAGTCTGATAACTGATAACTCTATGACTACTCTTTTATTCTTACATTGAGTTTGAGATTCCGCTTGATGTAATTTTTGTTTGTCAAGGGATGCTTGCTCCGCTTGTTGTAGATTTTGCTTGTCAAGGGATGCTTGCAGCATCCTCCTGCCATATCTGAAATAATGATTAAGAATAGAATTAACGTAACGTACCAGTTATGGAGTTATGGTGAAGTAAAAATTTGTAAATTTAAACCTTTAGATCTTTAGTTTATATGTTGAGATGGATTTTCTATTAGCCACAACTGTAGATTATTTATATGCCAAATTTCATAAAAACTGAGAATGGTGCAGAAAGCTTTCCTAATTGCGCAAGTAAACCACCTCAATTTTACAAATAGCTTTTTCCTCACTGAGGGACCTCAGTTAGCCTATCAGCAGCTGCAGAATGGATGTAATTGGCGGATCACAAAACCTGCTTCTCTCCCTCTTTTTCATTTTCATATCTAGATACCACACTGGGTAAAGTATAATAAAAGGAAGTGTCTAGGGAGACCAAAATCTTCTGTCTCTTTATGTTGAGGGGAGATTTTGTTCTTTTGTTTTTCTTTCTTCTATTTAATTATTATTGGTTGTTTTTGCTGCTGTTCTTGATTGATTTATTTATTATTTCTTAAGGCATAGTGATAATATTATTATCATGCCCCCCCCCCCCCCCTTTTTTTTTTATAAGTCAGAAGAGAGATTGTAGGTTATTGGCCGTCCAGCACAAAAATTAATTTTCTTTTCTTTTTTTTCTAACTAATATTTTAAAATTTTTGTTAGGGAGACCATGATTTTGGTCTTCCAAAGTTAAGTCATATTTTTCATATATATATAACTAGAACTGTTTCCTATGTTGTGGAGTGAAGTTGTTTTGTTTTTGTTCTTTATCTGTTTAATTTTTTTTAGTCTGTATAACTGTATAATAATAACATGCCAATCTCCCTCCACCCACCAAAAAAAAAATATAAAAAAATAGAGAGGAAAGACAGAAGAGAGATTGAAAGTGAAAGTTATCACCGTCCAACACAAAAGTTATTTTTCTTTTCTTCTTTAATGTTTTTTTTTTTAAGTTTCCATTTTTTAAAATGTTGTTCTTTAATATTCTCTTGGTTTCAAAAATTCGTTTACTTCTCTGTTCTGGGGGGGGGGGGGAGGGGGGGGGGGCTGGGGTAATATTATTAAAAAGCCCTTTTTTAAGCAAAGCAACCTAGGAAGTACAGCAACTAAACCAAAAAAAAAAAAGTTATAAATAAATAGAATTTTAAAAACTTGCCTCTTCAACATATAGAAACAATTCCATAAACAAAAATATACGGTTTTACGCTGGGAAGCTAAAATCTTGGACTCCCTAGCCTCTACCACTACCATAATAATAAAAAAAATAAAACAGTTCATAAAGTTTGAAAATGTTATCAAACTTTAGACTTAGACGTCTTGTCCTCGTGCCCTTACTTACTTTTTAATTTTGAGCCCTAATAGCCTAATAAGTCTGAATGTGTTCACTAAAGTTTAAGCCATAAAGTAAGCTTTTACTCTTTTAGTTTAGTGCTGTAACTGTAATGAAATGAAATCCAATACAGAGTATTTCCAAATATAATCTGTGTGATTTGTGTTCATGTTTGAAAATCACAGCAACGGCAGCAGGCAGTACAGAGACTTTGACTCTACTATCTCAGCTTTCTTATTATCTAGGAAATCAGAAGACAACTTAATATAAATAGAGCCCAACTTCGTTCAAGAATTAAATAGGTCGCTATGACTTCTCTATTTCATTACTCTATGACAATGACGTTTGTAGTTGTAGAGTTCTACTGCAGTTGTGAGTCTCAACTACAGTCGCCCAAGTTGCATTCAATGATCACGCCCAGGCAATACAAGAAACAATTTTTAGAAAGCAACAACATGCATCTAGATAGATAGGACAACAAGTTGAAACAAAAATACTCACCTAATTCAGTAAGTTTTACTTCATCAGATTGAATGTTGAATGCACAAACCACAGTCCACCCAAGTTGTATCTTCGGTCCGCCCAAAAAAAAAATAAAAATAAACAAAACGAACGGAAGCGGAAGTAGGTCAAATTCCAGTAGAAAACTATCTCCAGTGTCAAGAGATTGCCATGGCTCTGCCCGTGGCCTTCGTGACTATCGAAGGTCACGCTCTGCCTGATTCAAACCCAAATTTATTCACATTTTCTTTGCACCCAAGGGGCGCTACTCAACTTGTAGTCAAACGTTTTTAACAACTTAACTTATTTTTATCTGTCAACCAAAGGCAAATCGTTTTCAGACGAAAAAAACCTACATGGTTTTTGACAACTTAGCAATGTTGTCAGAAACCACCCATGGTTGTCAGATCACGTCAAAAAATCATATGGATGTTGTTAAAAACCATGCAATATAAGAGTATGTATATTTACATACAACTAATAGTAATTCCCAAATTAGCACCCAGGAAAAATGTAGAGGGGACATTACATTTGAAGACACTAACGACACCCCCCCCCCCCCTCCCACCCTCACACCTACTTTAACCCCCGCCCCCCCCCCCCCCCCCCCTCCCATAAATAATGATATTAATAATAATAATAATAATAATAAGAAGAAGAAGAAGAAGAAGAAGAAGAAGAAGAAGAAGAGAATAATAATAATAATAATAATAATAATAATAATAATAATAATAATAATAATAATAATAATAATAATAATAATAATAATAATAATAATAATAATAATAATAATAATAATAATAATAATAATAATATTAATAATGATAATAATAATAATAATAATAATAATAATAATAATAATAATAATAATAATAATAATAATAATAATAATAATAATAATAATAACTTACAAAACTGAAAAACAAAAAGGAAAACATAAACAAACGTCAGAACATTTTAAATCAGGTTTATTAAGCAGGACAACTCAAATCAAACATGTCACAACCCTTGGCAGGAATTGAATGATATTTCACGGTGTCCAACTCCATTTTGCATCTGGTAAATATAAGAAGATAAAAAGGAAGTTATAAATATTTAGCTGTGGTCTGGTCCAGATGATTAGAATAAAAATATGAAATTGTATAAAGAAAAAACTCGTTTTGACCAGTCACTACCGTACTCCGGAAATATACGTATTAAAAAACACTTGTCCTTTAAATATCGTCCGATTTAAATGACCCCTCGTCTCAACAAATAACTCTCAAACCTGGAACTTCACGACAATTTCCATCAGGTGGGCCAATTAATTTAACACGAACTAATCTGATTCCTTGGACACATTGAAACTCATGATAAAAATAAAAAGTAACTGTTTTAGAATTTAAATTGATAACAAGTAAACAACAACGACAACAACAAAAGTAGAACAAGTCATGTTTGAATTCCAACAGCCTTATATCGGACTTGGAATAAGCGGGTGTCCGAATAAGAACAAGTGGGTGTCGTAATTGGAACAATTGATGTCTGAATTACCAGTGTTGATTTAGTGACAAATGTTTTTATTATATATTTTAATACCATAGTGGAGAACCTGTAATATTTGCGGAGAAGTAAAGGCTATTGGGCGGTAATCTGAGTGCATTCAATTTCCTCCATTAGAACTTTCCTCTCAGTCGGTGTCTTGTTTTATCATAGCAACTTGAGAGCAACTCACTCGTATTAGTTTAAGGACAGAACAGAAACCGAACGTGAAAGTTTAATCTTGGAATTATTTTTTTTGTAAGTTTCCTACCAACAATTTGTAGAATAAATAACAATGTAAAATTGAAGGTAAGCTCCAATTTAATATACAAAAACAGATAAAATTGACGTTTCGAGTTTCCCCTTTTTCACAAAAAATTCATCCGTTTGTGTTTATAAAGAGGAAACCCCAAACGTCCATTTTATCTATTTTCGTACATTAAATTGAAGGGTACATTCAATTTCACATTGTTATTTATTTCTTCGAGCTTCGAACAGAAAGGTTTACATTACTAACAAAGTGAAACATCACAGAGAGATTCTTTGATATTGTTTTTATAAAACATTTGGATGGTCCGTTCTCACTTAACAAATGTTTGAATATTCATATAAACATTTTAGGTGACCCTTAGTTTTGTTTTCTGCTATGTTTCATGTTTTTGTTCTCAGTAGATTACAGAAATGTATAGCGTCTATTTACGAATATGAACTAATCTATTATTATACTTTTTTTTTAGTGCAAGAAGAGGACGCGGACACGAAATACCTTTAGCTTTATCCATTCTCATAATAGAAATATGTGATGTTTGAAGAGAATGTAAGAAAAGTTAGTAGTTTTACATTTCACATTTGAAATTTAGATTTGTGAATAATTTAATGAATGTTAACAGAATGTATAAATAAGTGACATCCAGTTACAGAACGTTATTTGTTAAATATAAAATATGTATTAATGTTAAATCACCGTTCTATTTATAGTTCAAAGCTTTAAAAATATTTTTTTGGTTGTAAAAACAAGACAAAAAACATATAGGTAACTTTTATACGATAGTGACAAGGGTGACTCCTTCAGTAAGATAAATGAAGAAATCTCAGTTATTTCGGACCAAAAATGGGTATTTTGAACAGGCACTCATCTGCCTTATTTAGTATACTGGTGTATTGTGGACATTAACTAAAGTGAGACGAATATCTTGAGCCATCATGATTGCTCGGTTTTAAAGGGCGGTCAAATTGTAATAATTCCTGTGGACAAAGGTCAAATGAAGTCTTTAATGTCGTCTGCGCCAAGATTACTGCACAGGAAATCCCGTGACTACGACGGGATGCCTTAAAATTAGCCCAACCGAATGACTACGACATCACCTTTATTTATCGCCCTGACATCGCCATAACACCACCTTCTCATTTATAAAATTGTCCATTATTCTAATTATGAAATGCAGTAAAAGAGTTAAGGAAAAAATAAACCATTTGATTTAACGGAAAATAGAATTGCACATTATTTAAAAAAAAAGGTTTTCAATTCACTGGTAGAGGTCTATACCATTCTAAGAAAAACATCGTGTTGTAAACTTTTAGATTTGCAACTAATTCTGTGCTCGATGATAACAGATTAACATTTGGTGTACTGAACAATGTTATGCCAAATCATATTTCATAATTAAAGAAAAAGAATAGAGTAATATTTTCTGGTTCTATCAGATGATGTGTGATCGCACAATTATTTTTTTTAAAGGAGAAAAATTCTTTTCAATTGGGATTAATATATTTGGCCATTTTTGTTCATTTTAGTTGCTAAGTTGACTGAAAGGTGGCTTCAATTCGTGAAAAAGCGATGAAAGA
>NC_088367.1:56887236-56907236 GCF_034508935.2 Berghia stephanieae | reverse complement strand
TTGACATTGTTAATGACAAACCGTAGTTGTGGTATCTACTCAATATAATAACTTAATAAAATATATATAGAAGATGGCTTCTAATGCTTTGATAGGGAGGGAGTATACAGAGGGTCCTAGAGTTGATCCTTGAGGCACACCGATGAGAATGGACACGGAGAAAAGATGTCATGTTAAATATAATAGTTAACTCCTGTTTTAGACGTTATAAGAAAATGAAACAAGAACAGTAATAGCGTCTCCCGATTAAAATAGATTATCGTGTCAAAAGTGACACAACGGTCGAAGTATAATGACAAAATTATCGCTTTTCTTCCATAAATGATTAATGGTATCATTGTGAATTTTAATAAGAGAAGTTTCGATGCTGTGAAAGACTGAAATTTTAGAGAATAATTTGTGTTGATTTAAAAAGGTGTTAACTCTGTTGCGTCAACAAAATTTGAGTGTCAAATGGTTCATTTTATCACGTCATGAACGTGTGTGGTGTTGGCAAGGGAAATATGTGCGGCGGAAAGAAAAAGAATAGGATTTTTGTCATTGTGCATCTCGAAAAGGGAATAACAATTGTTAAACAATGAACAGATCAGTGGTTACTTCTTACATTGGTGACCCCGTAAAGTGAACATGGGTGAACCAACGGAATCAATATTCTCTAGCCGTATACAGACACTGCATTCACAATCTAACGATTTTCAGTTAAATTGTATCCAGAAGATTGGTTTGCCAATATAGATTCCCAATTTAGAACAAGAAACATAACTGCTGAAGAAACAAAACAAAATACAATCACGGATATTAGCACACCGCAAACGGAAGTATCAGATGAAGTACAATCTGCCATTACAAATCCCGAAACAGAGATAAATATAATGCACTTAAGATGGCCCTGATCAAAACATTTGGCAAAACACCGCATTACAAAAGACACGACACTTTTAGATTAAAACGGTCTGGGAGACAGACGACCTTAGACCCTCAACCTCCAAACCGATGACCCCAAAACTTTGAAGCTTTATTCTTGGGAAAGCCAAACGGCTAACTAAGACCCTTCTGCGACAACCGACATCTAAAGGTCATAACTATGACAGATGTAGCAGTATCCGTTCATTATCTGTACTGTTTCCATCAAAGCCGTTCCAACGTGTTGATATTCTGACATGGCGGTTATTCGCAAAAAATATTCCCAAAATTTGCAAGCAAAAATCAGCAAAATTTGCACAAAATTTAATTTTTTTAAAATTAAAAATTGAGATTAATTTTCTTACAAACTCAAAATTACTTCATAAAAGAGAAAGGTATTTGTTTGATTTTAAGCGTTTCACTGCGCTTGTATCAAATGTTAGATCATATCAGCGCAGGTAAAAAGGAAGAAAATGAGATAGTAAAAAGATAATCTACTACTCGTATATGAAATTAATTTTCGTATTTTTTCCCCATATTGTTCATGATGATGCCAAGAATAATGATATTGATAGTGATGGGGGCAAACTTGTTGATATTTGAATTGATAACGATAAGAATGTTGATTTTGGTATTGATGGGGGCAACTCTGTTGATATCGGTAGTGGTTGCAACAGTTTCGATATTATCATTGATGGTAGTAACCGTGTTGGCATTTCCACTGTGGATTGAATCAGTGTTATTGGTTTTGATGGAAACGAAATAATTGATTGAGGTAAGAATAAATGTTTTGGATTATGGGATAACTATAGATAATAGTTTCGGTGTCATTAAGCTAACAAATAAATGAAGAACTATAATTGATTGTTACTTACCCCCTGTTAGTCACAAATGGATGGGAGAAAGTAAGAAAACAAAAACAAAAAGAATGGGCATTAAAGTAAATATAGTTAAATTAGAATTATTTGAATCGATTAAAAAAACACAACAACTTGATCTTTTGTATAGCGCGGTATACACTATACCTGCACAAAGCGCTTTAGAATATATCATCAGCTTCGCCTAAAAAGTAGGAGCAGGGATTTTACAATTTTTTCAGACACACACAACGCTGTTAACTGCCAGGAACGCATTTCACATCTGAGTTCGGTGAGAGAATGCGAGTAAATATTCATCATTTTGCTCAATCTAATCTAGTTTGTACATTATAATATTTGAACAAAATTGTTTGCTATAATTAAAGTATATTTAATTTACACTGTGTAATTGCTATAGATAAAAATACATACAACAGTATGGCTATTGATATTGGGTTTTGAATTCTGAGATAACTATAGATAATAGTGTCTTTGCCATTGAGCGTAAAATAAATTATACTTACCGGCTGTTAGTCACACATCGATGGGAGAAAATAAGACAAAAATTAAAATGTTGCGCCTGTAAGTAACTATAGTTAATTTTTGTTTGAATCAATTGTATACAAACACAAGAACTTGATCTGTTATATAGCTCAATATACAGTAAACGTGCTGAAAGCGCTTTAGAACGTGTCCCCAGTCATCCACTTCACTTAACAAGTAGGTCGAGACACGAGGTCAGTTAGGGAGTATTACAATATTTTCACATACAGACGAAGCTGTTAACGGCCAGGCACTCAATTTACTCTTGATTTTTGTGAGAGAGAGTGTGAGAAAATATTATTTCCTAAAGACACAAATCCATTTGTTGAACAGGACTCGAACCAAGAACATTGCGATTCAAGAACGAGTATCTTACCAAAAGTCCACATAGTCCCACAAACCGTTTTAAATTACATGTTTAATCGTTTTAAAATAATTGAAAATCTTGCTCTATAAATATATATTACCATCTTCATCCCAGCTACTTTATATTCCATAGGTGTGTTCACTTACGGAACTTGAGTCATCAACTCTCTCTCTCTCTCTCTCTCTCTCTCTCTCTCTCTCTCTCTCTCTCTCTCTCTGTCTGTCTATCTATCTCTATGTATGTTTGCTTACCACATTTTGATATTGTGAACCAGGAACCAGTCTACAAATGTATTAATTTGATTAAAATATTCGGTTTCAGATTCTCTATCTGTTATGAGGCCGAGTATAGCAGTGTCGCCAGAATATTTAATTACCTGACAGTTTTCAAATGAAGCACTACAATCATTAGTGTATAGTATGTAGAGAATTGGGGAGCAAACGCATCCCTGGGGACAGCCATTTGAGAGATGTTTCATACTTGAGACATGCCCATTCATCTTTACCCTATGTGGAATCTGTGTTAGAAAACTCCAGAACCAACCAATCAGGTAGTCTGGTATATCTATGGCATGTAGTTTGGTCAACAGCATGTCAGTGTTCATCGCGTTAAAAGCTGATGAGAGGTCTACATACAGAATCCTTGATGGTGGTAACCGTGTTTGTATTGGTATTCTTGAAAGCAACAATGTTATTGTTTTTGATGGAAACAATTTAATTGCTATAGATAAAAATATATTCAACAGTATGGCTATTGATATTGGGTTTTGAATTCTGAGATAACTATAGATAATAGTGTCTTAGCCATTGAGCGTAAAATAAATTATACTTACCGGCTGTTAGTCACACATCGATGGGAGAAAATAAGACAAAAATTAAAATGTTGCGCCTCTAAGTAACTATAGTTATTTTTTTACCAATCGTATAAAAACACAAAAACTTGATCTGTTATATAGCTCAATATACATTAACGTGCTGAAAGCGCTTTAGAACGTGTCCCTAGTCATCCACTTCACTTAACAAGTAGGTCGAGACATTAGGCCAGTTAGTGAGTATTGTAATATTTTCACACACAGACGAAGCTGCTAATGGCCAGGCACTCATTTTACTCTTGATTTTTGTGAGAGAGAGTGTGAGCAAATATTATTTCCTAAAGACACAAATCCATTTGTTGAACAGGACTCGAACCGAGAACCTTGCGATTCAAAAATGAGTATCATACCAAAAGAACACATAGTTCCACATACCGTTTAAAATTAAATGTTTAATCGTTTTAAAATCATTGCGAATCTCGCTCTATAAATATATATTACCATCAACATCCAAGCTACTCTATATTCCATAGGTGTGTTCACTTAAGAACTTGAGTCATCAACTCTCTCTCTCTCTCTCTCTCTCTCTCTCTCTCTCTCTCTCTCTCTCTCTCTCAGGGATGCCACCAGGCAAATTTTTAAAAAAGCCTGAAAATTTGCGCGGACGAGATACAAATCAACGTCCAGGGCTTTGTAGGGATTTGAAAAATATCAAATTTGGAATATTGTTTCACTACTTATTATTGCAATTGAGAGCAAATAATACACAAAAGAAAGGAACGTTGACAGTTTTCAAATTGATAAAATAAGGAGCTGAAAACAAAATATAGACAAATTAATATCAATAGCTATCAGGGGTGAGAATGACTGGTCACATAAAAGTAGAAAATTTTTCATTGTGAAGTTCATGACCCACCCATGCAACCATAACCTATAAATTGAAACTTCACTCAAATTCACTGAGATGCGATCCAAAATTTGTCTCGCAGCAATTTCTCACACGACTCGGAGAATTTCAAAAGTTGAAAGTATAATTACATTTGGTGGTTGTAGTAGGGATGATGATGTGGTGGTGGTTGTAGTAGTAGTGGTGGTAGGGATGATGTGGTTGTGATTATAGTAGTACTGGTCGTCTGGATGATTGTGTGGTGGTGGTTGTAGTAGCTGTGGTAGGAATGATGATGTAGTGGTAGTTTTAGTAGTAGTGATGGTAGGGATGATGTGGTGTTATTTGTAGTAGTAGTGGTGGTAGGGATGATGGTGTGGTGGTGGTTGTAGTAGTGGTAGTAGGGTTGATGATGTGGTTGTAGTTGTAGTAGTAGTGGTGGTAGGGATGATGGTGTGGTGGTGGTTGTAGGGATGATGTGGTAGTGGTGGTAGGGATGATGATGTGGTGGTGATTGTATTAGTAGTAGTAGTAGTAGTAGTAGTAGTAGTAGTAGTAGTAGTAGTAGTAGTAGTAGTAGTAGTAGTAGTAGTAGTAGTTGTAGCAGTAGTTGTCTTAGAGATGATGATGTGACGGTGGTTGTAGTAGTAGTGGTGGTAGGGATGATGATGTGGTGGTGGTTGTAGTAGTAGTGGTGGTCTTTTAGAGATAATTGTGTGGTGGTGGTTGTAATAGTTGTGGTAGGAATGACGATGTGGTGGTAGTTGTAGTAGTACTGGTGGTAGGGATGATGTGGTCTTATTTGTAGTAGTAGTGTTGGTAGAGATGATGATGTGGTTGTGGTTGTAATAGTAGTGGTGGTAGAGATGATGTAGTGGTTTTGGTGAGTGTTTTTTTTTTACAGTGATAATAATAGCAATTTGTCAAAAAGGAGGAAAATTCTCCGTCTATCGGTCAAACGCAAGCAAAGTGTAAAAATAACAAGAACATTGTTTTGTATTGGTATTATGTAATATATTACTATTACTAGTATAAATCCATTCTTGTCATTAAACATAAATTTAGTTTTTGTAAAGATTTAATGGATGGTTGGGAGAGAGAGAGAGAGAGAGAGAGAGAGAGAGAGAGAGAGAGAGAGAGAGAGAAAGAGAGAGAGATTTGTCCCTCCCCTTCCCATTCAACCATCAACTAGCTAATCAAAGAACACCACTGGTCGTCTGTGTAAATTGTGACATCTGGTGCCATTCAGTCTGGCCCGACGTCATAAAAACGGGACCTTCACTAAATTTGACGAGACTATTGCACAGGTGTCAAAATATGACATAAGACATAATGGTGATTTTGTGGTTTTGAGGGAAATGTTTGACACGGCAAATTCAGCGGAAGATTTCTGAGAAATTCTCAAAATCACTGTTTATAGTTCCGGCTCAAATCTCGATCGCGATTTTTTTTCTTCTTCTTTAAAAAAAAAATTATTTTTTTTTTTGAATAGTGACGACGGACAAAAACCGGAGGTTCCGGATTTAAACAGGCTGGTGGTATAAAAAAAAGGATTTCCGGCTACAACCGGAAAAGTGGCATCCCTGCACTCTCTCTCTCTCTCTCTCTCTCTCTCTCTCTCTCTCTCTCTCTCTCTCTCTCTCTCTCTCCCTGTGTGTGTGTGTGTGTGTGTGTGTGTGCCTATCTATCTCTATGGATGTGTGCTTACTACATTTTGATATTGTGAACCATGAGACATCTATCTAAGATTCCTTTATATTGTAGAAATAGTCAGTAATGATACAATAAAGTAATAACAAAATCCGTGTATAGATTATTGCTAACGTTTAATAGTGGATAGAACTTGGATTGATTGTATGGATCAGAGGACGAACCGTACAAGACTAGTGTCGAGCGGAAGTCTCGATGATACCTCAAGTCATCGGCCACCAACACTCAAAACTTCCCGAACTCGATGACCAAGGAAAAGTCGGGAATTCCCGAGAAGTAGCACTTCAACTGAGCTTTGGATGGCTCTTTTGTATTAAAACTTAAAATACATTAAATAAATTCACTTTGTACAATAATAAAACATTGATACCTATAACTATTTTGATCTATTTACGACGTTTGTGTTTTGTTAGCTGTTTAAAATATGATATAACGTCAATACCCAATACCAATGACTAGGTATTGAATGAAAGCACCGATGACTAGAGCGATGCTCGAGACTTTTTTGAGTCTCGAGACTCAAAAAAGCATCGAGACGCAAAAAAGTCCCGAGCTTCGCTGGAATCATCGCCGACGAGAGAGGGGTGAACAATGCAGATAGTACACATTGTTAGTAACGCGTGCGTCGCTCGCGCAGTAGTCTCGAGACTCGGGACTCGGGACTCGGGACTCAATACGAGAAGCGTCGATGACCAAGATTCTCGAGACGAGAAAAGCATCGAGAACTAAGTGGAGGTCGGGAAATTCTCAGTCGTCGATGACCTGACTTCTCAAAACCTAAAGCATCGGTGACCTTTTGGTGACCCGGATGCCCTCCCCTATACAAGACTAAGAAAACGGAAGTAAACATTGAATACAATAGAAGTGCGTCGTAGTGCTTAAAATGTAAGACAAATGTTCGTGCGAAGCACCGACATAACTGGTCGCCACACTACTCCTCCCCCAGCGGGGCGCAACAGTTGTTCAGCGGAATCTTGGTGGTAGCCGAGATTCTCGACCTGATCGAGTTGTTGTCGCCAGGCGTCCCGTGACAGGGGTCGAATTCACGCGTTTCAGTTGCGTGTCATCTGAATGAGGTAATGTCAATGGTTTTGGGTTGGCTGTTGTGTGGCTGATGTTAGTGTCTGAGTGTGAGAGGTGTGCAGTTTTTAGTCGATCGATGGAAATCTTTTCAGAGCGACCTTTCATATCCAAAATGAAATATTTGTCCCTTTTGTCAATAATCCGATAAGGGCCGTCGTATGGACGCTGGAGCGGATGTCTGTGTGAGTCAATTCTCACATAAACGTAACCAGTAGATGCCAGGTTGGATGGCACATATGTGGACTGTTGGCCGTGAAACTTGGGGGGTGGTGGTTTCATGGAACGTATTGTGTTTTGTAGCCGCTGAACGAATTCTGACTTTGGTGTAGATGTTTCAGGACCAGTCGACGACAAAAACTTTCCTGGAAGACGAAGGGTTGAACCGTAGACTAAACCAGCGGGGGAACAGCCAGAGTCCTCTCGCCAGGATGTACGAATCCCCAGCAACACAATGGGTATCTCCGAATACCAGTTTGTGCCTGTGGTCCGGGCTTTCAGTGCTGCCTTCAGTTGGCGATGGAATCGTTCAATCATCCCATTTGCTTGAGGGTGATATGCGGTTGTTCGGTTGACGTTGATGCCCAAACACCTGTTGCACTCTGTCCAAAGTGCCGATGTGAATTGTGCGCCACGGTCGGAAGTAATGTTTTCAGGAACACCAAATCGGGAAATCCAATGGTGTATCAAAGCTTGAGCACAGGTAGAAGCATGAGCATCTGGAAGAGGAATTGCCTCTGGCCACCTCGTGAAGCGATCGATGACTGTAGACAAGTAAGTCATACCTTGGCTGATGGGTAGTGGTCCAACGAGATCAACATGGAGGCTACTAAATCGATTCGTTGGTAGTGGCCGGTCGACAAGTGGTGTTCGGGTGTGCCTATGCACTTTGGAAGATTGACAATGATGACACTCTTTACACCATTTACGTATGTCTCTTTTCATCCCATGCCAAACGAAACGTTGACTGATGGCGCGTTGTGTGGGCCGTGCGCCGGCGTGGGAGAGACCGTGAATCTGGTCAAAAATTTGTCGAGTCCATGACGTTGCAAGAATGGGGCGTGTTGCGCCTGTTGAAGTGTCACACAAGACTGTGGATGAACCAAATGGAATGTTCTCAAGTGTAAGACCTGTGGTAGATTTGCGATAAGATTCCATTTCCTGTGAGTGAACCTAGTCATATGCAAGTTTAGTGAAATCAGTAATGGAACAAATGGCTGAGTCTGTGGGCGTCATAATATTAAAACGCGAGAAGGCATCAGCTACCACGTTAAATTGACCTGTGATATGCTGAATATCAGTGGTGAATTCGGCGATGTAAGACAAGTGTCTTGTTTGTCGAGGCGAACGGTCAGTTTGACTGATGAGAGCGGAGACAAGTGGTTTGTGGTCTGTGAATAATGTAAATGCCCTACCTTCCAGGAAATGCCTGAAGTGTTTGACAGCGCTGTAAGCGGCGAGCAGTTCGCGGTCAAACGCACTGTATTTTTTTTCTGTGGCTGAGAGCTTCCTAGAAAAGAAGGCAAGCGGGACCCAGTTATGACCTTGCTTTTGTTCAAGTTGTGCACCGACAGCTGAGTTGGAAGCGTCAACTGTAAGACTTGTTGGGGCATTTGGTAGGGGATGGTGAAGGAGAACAGCGTGTTTCAAAGCCTCCTTGGCCTTTTCAAACGCCGTATTGCAGTCATCAGACCACACGATGGATTGTCCTTTGCCACTTACCTGAGAATGTAGTGGGGCAAGGAAGTCTGCCACGTGTGGGATAAATCTGTGGTAATAGTTTAGCAAGCCAAGGAATCGCTGAAGGCTGGCACGGTCAGTGGGAGGGGCACTGTCACGTAGAGAGGCCACCCTGTCCGGTAGTGGAAGAATCCCTTCAGCAGTCACACGGTGGCCAAGAAAATCCAACTCGCTAACACCGAAAACGCATTTCGCCTTGTTGATCACAAGTCCGTTTGTAGAGAGGAGTTGAAAAAGTTCCCGTAAGTGTTTAATATGTTCTTTATGTGAATGACTGGCAACCAAAATGTCGTCAACATAGACGAAAGCGAAAGGTATGTCTCTCAAAATGCCATCCATGAGTCTTTGAAATGCTTGGGCAGCGTTCTTCAAGCCAAATGGCATCCGCACGAATTCCCACAACCCAAATGGCGTAATGATTGCTGTTTTTGGAATTGACGACTCTGCCATGGGAATTTGATGATAGCCCCTAATCAGGTCGATCTTGGAAAAGGTGTTGCATCCAGAAAGGCGGCTATTGAAGTCGTGAATATGAGGTAGAGGATACCGATCATCTTTGGTCACAACATTGAGGTGTCTGTAGTCACCGCAAGGCCTCAGTTGGCCATCCGATTTGGAAACTACATGTAGAGGGGATGCCCATGCTGATTTAGAGCGACGGATGATTCCCATCTGCTCCATCTTGAAGAATTCAGCCTTTGCTGCAGTCAGTTTTTCTGGATTGAGACGGCGCGCTCGAGCGTGGACGGGTGGCCCATTGGTGATAATGTGATGCTCCACGCCGTGTTTGTTGCGAGATGAGTTAAACTGGGGAATGACAAGGTCTGGAAACTGTTGAAGGAGGTCAGAGTATGCAGTACTTGGGTGCACTGAGAGGCCGGCAAGGCTTATGGGTGAATTAGTATATTTAAGTGGAACAGAAATGTTGTCCATAGACAAGAGTCGTTTTCCTTTTAGATCAATTATCAGGGCGTTAGAAACAAAGAAATCCGCACCCAGGATGGGACGTGTCACATCTGCCAGGTAAAATTCGTGATTGAGGACTTGATTAAATTTTATTTCTAAAGTGATGGTGCGTTTACCCCAGGTTTTGATTGATGTTCCGTTTGCAGCAGAGAGTGTAATAGAAGGTGTTAATGTTCTGCGGTCTTGAGTTGAGGCGGGGTATACAGAAACATCAGCACCAGTATCGATCAAGAAAGATTGTCCCAAACGTCTATCATAAATGGAAAACGTGTTTGAATTTGGATTGCTGACCGATTCCACGTTCATCGGCCAGCCGAAGCGTTTCCCGAAGAAGGCAAGTTTTGTTTGTTTCCTTTGAGTTTGAGTAAACTGGAAAATTTACAACCATCTTGGCAGCGACGGGCGTCTGGTCCAAATCGTTGATGATAATAGCAAATAGAGTTGGGCATGCTATGTTGAAGAGGCTGTCCACGTTGGCGGACTGTCTTAATTGCAGCAACAGTCTCCTCTGACTGTGGTCGTGTGGTTGTTACATCCTGCTGAGGGTAAGTCAGGAATGGTGATGAGGAAATATGTTGCACACCGGACATGCGTGTCTCCCAGATCCTGTCAGCTGCCTCAGCCAATTCTTCTATGTCTGTAAGATTGTGCCCGGCTAAAATGCCTCGAATGTCCGGGGGAAGGTTCATGAGAAATACTGCACGTTTCAGAGTGACAGGGTCATCATTCAGTGCATTTATCTTGCGCAGTAGAGCAGTTGGGCGTTTGTCACCAAGACCATTAAGATTAAGGAGTTCTGTGTCTTTCTGGGTCTGGGATTTACCGAAGGTCTTGATCAAGGCTTTTTTTAAGCTGCCATATTTATCAAGATGTGGTGGGTTTACTAGCAGTGACTGAATTTCTTCTGCAGTATTTATGTCAAGAGAACTGACAACATAGTCGTACCTTGTCTGATCCTGAGTAATTTTCTTGGTGTTGAACTGTGCCTCCACTCTTGCGAACCAAACCTCCGGTGATTTAGTCCAGAATTCCGGGAGCTTGATGGAGACAGAGTTGATTTGTTGTTCACGGAAGTTGGTGGAAGCAGCAAGAGCCTGTAGTTGGCCTGTCAAATTCGCGACTTGTTGTGAGAGATCTGGTTGAGCCATTTTACGTATTCGCGTCGGGGTCACCAATGTAGAAATAGTCAGTAATGATACAATAAAGTAATAACAAAATCCGTGTATAGATTATTGCTAACGTTTAATAGTGGATAGAACTTGGATTGATTGTATGGATCAGAGGACGAACCGTACAAGACTAAGAAAACGGAAGTAAACATTGAATACAATAGAAGTGCGTCGTAGTGCTTAAAATGTAAGACAAATGTTCGTGCGAAGCACCGACATAACTGGTCGCCACAATATTTTACAGGTCCTACTTCTCAGGCAATTGTGATGATATTGCTATTGATGATGACAACTGTATTAATATTGGTATTGGTGATAGCAGCTTTTATGATATTAGTGTTGATGATGGCAACAGTGTTGATTTTTGTATTGATGATGGCAACAGTGTTGATTTTCGTATTGATGATGGTTTTGGGCGGCACTAAAATTTGGTAGTTTTATTGGAATTTTTCCTGTCGTTCTGTGCCAAATTTTCAATCGTAATCGAAAAACAATTCTATTTAAATAAATTTTTCAAGATTTGTTAAACCTATCCATCATGATGTAGCTCTTGTAGGAAACATTGTGTGTAAATTTGGAAGATATCCGTTGGTTTTTAGTGCATCACTGTAGACTGTAGGAAATTTTGGGGGGAGGGTTGGTCTCATTTTAGCCTAATTGTCTGTCATTGTTAGTGACTGATCATGCCTGTTTTGTTTGTATGTTTCTTTTAATATGGGTCAATTTACAAATAATAATAGAAATGTTCAAAACAAAAACTAGATTCACTATTACGTGCCTGTAATGAAGTGCTTTCCACAAACCGTGAGCGAGAATGATGGTGGAGGTAATGGCAACCATGTGGGTTTGTTATTGTTTCCTACCTCCGTCAACCAGCGCATCCAGTTGCGCACCCACGCTGATTCTAACCAATTGGCTCAAAGAAGGAGCGATAGCTCTCCTCTTTCTAGGGTTAAATGACAAATTTGAAGACGGAAGTAGGCCTACAATAGGGGAGGGCATCCGGGTCACCAAAAGGTCAACGATGCTTTAGGTTTTGAGAAGTCAGGTCTTGGGAACTGTTTTGATCTGTTAGGTTTATAGTACACCGTGGAGGGTTGTAAATGTTGTAAATGGTAAATTTCTTATTTAGGTGCCATAAGGTGACTTTCTGTACATCAGTTGAGTTCTGTGATGGTTTAGAAGTAACATCTCCCGTGATGTCATTTCTTATATAAGTAATAACACCACGGCAGTCGTCACATTTGCAGGTATAACTAATAGTATGTATAACCAGCAATATATTGAATGTCAACCTCTTGAAGATCTGAGATGCACATTCCTCCCACCAAATCCAAGCATCAGTAACACACTTTATAGTCACCTGGAACAACTACAAAAGACGTCTAACTTCTACGTCATGGCACAAGACCGAAGGGCTAGAGCTCAGGTGGTCGCTGGTTCGGATAAGTAAGTAAGTAAGAGAAGTCAGGTCATCGACGACTGAGAACTTCCCGACCTCCACTTAGTTCTCGATGCTTTTCTCGTCTCAAGAATCTTGGTCGTCGATGCTTCTCGTATTGAGTCCCGAGTCCCGAGTCTCGAGACTATACTGCGCGAGCGACGCACGCGTTACTAACAATGTGTACTATCTGCATTGTTCACCCCTCTCTCGTCGGCGATGATTCCAGCGAAGCTCGAGACTTTTTTGTGTCTCGATGCTTTTTTGAGTCTCGAGACTCAAAAAAGTCTCGAGCATCGCTCTAGTCATCGGTGCTTTCATTTAATACCTAGTCATTGGTATTGGGTATTGACGTTATATCATATTTTAAACAGCTAACAAAACACAAACGTCGTAAATAGATCAAAATGGTTATAGGTATCAATGTTTTATTATTATACAAAGTGAATTTATTTAATGTATTTTAAGTTTTAATACAAAAAATCCATCCAAAGCTCAGTTGAAGTGCTACTTCTCGGGAATTCCCGACTTTTCCTTGGTCATCGAGTTCGGGAAGTTTTGAGTATTGGTGGCCGATGACTTGAGGTATCATCGAGACTTCCGCTCGACACTAGCCTACAAAAAACTGTCGCATATTGTTGGTAAATGGTAGTGCTGGGTCGAGTTTGAAACGATCAAATCGAGCGGGTTTTCGATCGAGTCATCTAAAATCGAGCGGGTTTCGGGCGGGTTTCGAGTCAGTGACGTCATCGAGCAGTGATTCGTTTGAAAAAAAAAACACGAGCAACTCGTTTTGCCACAGGAAACTTCACATACCCCTCCCTCTCTTATGTCTGTGGCTGGCTTGACTGCAGCTGGTTATGATAGGGGCTGCCAGATGGCCAAGTTCAAAATTGGTTACTAAGAAACGCTTTTCTATTATTATTCATTTAAAAAAAAAATCTTTTATTTAAAAAAAATGAAAAGATAAGTTTATCCAACTGTAGTCGATTGTTTTGTTAATCAAAACCAATGAGTTTTTCAAGGGAGTCAGAATGCTTGTGGTGTTTGGCTATTTGGGGTCTATTTGACTACTTGGGCAAGAAGAAATCTGGCTGTCTGGCAGCCTTGATTATGATCGTTCGTCGCATCACACACACATACACACACACACACACACACACACACACACACACACACAGCCATCAAACAGTTGTCGATGGTGAAGGGTTGAGACCCCCCCCCCCCCTCCCACCACCATCATCCCGCTGTCACCTCAACATTTCATATTTATGTCGCGCCAAAAGTTGTCGGCCGCCCCCACCTCCCATAATTTGTCACTGGTCGTCATCGCCTCTTGTGTGTGCGGGAAAGGTCGTGCCTTTCATTTCATTATTTAAAAAATAAATGAACAAGAATGGTGTGTTTTATTAGGTAGGTAGATAATAATAATATTTAGCAGGTTCCACACCCAGACACACACGGATTGCCCGGACACGATGATAACGATGCCGACGACAATGGATGACGATGATGATGATGATGATGATTATCGTGTTTCTGTTTAAAAAATGAAATACTTTAGCAGGTTCCACCCCCACCCCCAACACGGATAGACCGGACCCGAAGATGATGATTGTGGTTTTGCTGGCTGTTACGGCTGTGATGAGGATGATGATAATGATGATGATGATGACGATGGCGCAGATGGTGATTATTTGTTCGGTCGCTCAGTGGTACGGTGTCTCTTGTCAGAAAATCAAGCCTTGTCAATGGCCGGATGAGTGACAGTGATTGTTGAAAATTGTGATCCAGACGTTAAGTCCGTGTGTAAGGCACTTGACTCAGGTGTGAATGTATTCTTATCTTATAAGCAATGACGGGTATTGTAAAGAGCTTTAATACAAAAAGACTCCAAACAGCGATCGGTACCTTCTGTACGAAATGGATGTATTGTCGATATGGCGTGCCGGAGGAATAAATTAAATTAAATATTGTGAAGTTCATTGAGCATGGTAAATCCTTGGAAATGCGCTTTGAACTAATACACCTGCTAGACAACTCCGATTCCAATATAAACGACTGATTAATATTTCCATATATAAACTATAGTTAGCTGAAAAGCTTTCTTTGTCGGGACTCCAAAAGTATGGAACGAATTAGACAAAGAAATCAAAGGGTCTTTTAGGAGCACTGATTGATTTTAGATTGATTATTACATTGAAATGTGTTGATTATTATTTTATCCATTATTATTAGGGTGGTGGTGGTGGTGGTGGTGATGATGATGATCCCGCTGATATGATGGTGATGATAAATAAATTAAACATAATTCCCTTTATTCATCCCATAGGGGAGATTCGTCTTTCGGGTCTATTCTAAGGGAAGACTGGAATAACCCAAGCGATAGCCGCAGTGCAGCGCCGCAAATTGAGTTAGGGCAAGGTGACTTGCTCAAGACCACTCAGCGGCGGGTGATCGAACTCGGTACCTTTCGGGTGCCAACCAAAGACCGTACCGCTGCCCCTGATGATGATGATGATGATGATGATGATGATGATGATGATGATGATGATGATGATGATGATGATGATGATGGGAACTAACAAAGAATACACAGGCATCTAAAATTGAAACATTCCATATTCAAAGCTAATGTTTTACTTTAAAAAATTGAGCTTTACAATATCCACTAAATGTGATCAAAGCGCTTTGTAAAGGGGTCCCCGGTCAACAGCAACATTTAATATGTAGGACGGGACATGCCGCCTGTTAGGCGATATTACAATTTTTCAGACAAAGACAACGCTGTTAACGGCCAGGTACTCATTTTACACCTGAGTACGGTGAGAGAATGTGAGTAAAGAGCCTTGTCCAAAGACTCAACTATGAACCGAGCGCGAGGCTCGAACCCAGGACTTTCCGATCCCAAAGCGGGTGTCATACCACTAGACCATTATAATGCACGAGACCCATGGTCGACTAGAGTACTACCTATAGTTACGTCATGACTAGACCACATAGCCGCACTACTGTAGGAGTGTTCATTGATAGAGGGATGCGTGTGTGTCATAGAAATAGCCTTAGTGTGTGTGTGTGTGTATGTGTGTGTGTGTGTGTGTGTGTGTGTGATAGTCAAACTTTAGTAGGTTTAATGAAGTCTTGTCACACACGCGTGATACACCTATACGAATTTCCCTGCCACTGCCACCCAGACACACTAACATCTGACAAGGAGTGAGGGCTGTGGAAGAACCACAGACTACCGTGTGCAAACATTGGCGATTGGTATCGGATGGCAAACTGTGATCGTTTGAATTTGAAATGATTCGAAACACTCGTTACCCCTCCGCTCGCTCGAATCCTGATCGTCTCAAGCTCGTCTCACGTGTCAAGATCGTCTCAAGCTCACAACCCGCTTGATCGTTTTGCGATCGAGTGATCGTTTTACTGACTCGCTCTTCCGGCATTGAGATCGAGCACTGACTCGTGGCTTGGCGCTCGGTCGTCGATCGAGTAAAAGCGATCAAATAACCCAACACTAGTAAATGGTAAATAGTCAATATGGCTTACAAAAGCTCTACATTGCGCTTTCTGATGTCTCTTCCATCTATGGGAATGCGATGGCTCTTACTTATTCTGCTCTTCAGTTCAACAACAGGTAAAAATGTAAAAGAGTAGGGTTTTTAATTCATCTAGCCTCAAATGACCGCAAACTCGGGGACCCAAATAATTTTCGCTGTGATTATCTATTTGCATTGCGGCCGCAAAATTTGAACTTTTTTGAGAAATATAGTGGGGACCAGTGATGATAGTCTTCCGCGGAATTCTGGGATTTTTTTCATAAATGTTCCGTTGTTTTTGTCATTCAAACATTTTCTGCTAAGTGATAGTGCAGGGAAAAAAACAATATGCCTTCTATCATTTTTTGACACCTCTACTCAGTTGAATGAATTTTGGTGACATTCCTTTATTTATGACGTTAGGTTCGAGCCTCGCTCAGTGCATAGTTAAGTACTTGGAAAAGGCTCTTTACTCACATTCTCTCACCGTACGCAGGTGTAAAATGAGTATCTGGTCGTTAACAGTGTTGTCTCTGTCCGAAAAAATTGTAATATCGCCTAACAGGCATCATGTCCTGTCCTATATGTTAAATGTTGCTGTTGACCAGGGACCTCTTGTTGTAAAGTGCTTTGAGCACATTTAGAGGATATTGCGCTATAGGCTATACTATATAAAAAAGCTCAATATAATTAAATGTCTTCAATGACAGACAATTAGGCTAAAATGAGACCAACCCTCCCCCAAAATTTCCTAAAGTCTACAGTGATGCACTAAAAACCAACGGATATCTTCCAAATTTACACTCAATGTTTCCTACAAGAGCTACATCATGATGGATAGGTTTAACAAATCTTGAAAAATTTATTTAAATAGAATTGTTTTTCGATTACGATTGAAAATTTGGCACAGAACGACAGGAAAAATTCCAATAAAACTACCAAATTTTAGTGCCGCCCAAAACCAAATCCATCATGATGCAAAACCCACCTCATACGAAAGATTCTGACCAAATATGAAGGCAATCTGATGGAAAACAATCCAGATATAAATATCAGAAAATGATGCAAAATGGAAATTTGAGAAAAAACAAAATCTGTCTTTAATTTGATAAACAAGCTAATTTTGCAGTCAACGTCCATCAAAATTCCAAAATTTAATCAATATGGAATAAGAAAATAGTAGAATTTTGTAAATTGATCAAATTCTGAAAATAATAATTGATTCGCTAACCCACATCACTTAGAAATCAATTTTTCATTTAAAAAAAAATAATTTGGTGGTCAAATATGCTTTATTTATAGTTAACCTCATAATAATGTGGTGATAAACACAAAAAAAAATGAAAGAAAAACAACTCTTTAATTTTTGTTTACATTTTAAAGGGGCACCCTATAGGCTAAAACTAAAATTAGATGTAAAACCCAAAGTTTCTAACATAGATTAGATGCACCAAACCATATAAATTTCTTTCAAATTTACACACACATTTATTAAATAAATAACTACATCATGATGGAAGAGTTTACCACTAGTCTAGAAAAGAAATTCTTTACAATATTTTTTAAAAAATTCAACTGAAATTGTGGTGCGGATCGACAGGAAAAAATTAAAAAATCTTCTAAATTTTAATTTACCCCAAATTGCTTCCACCATGATGCAAAACACATCATAAAAATATTCTGAATAAATTTGAAAATAATCTAAAGGTTAATGACATATGGTTGTTAGTAAATCAGAAAATGACATAAAACGGAAATTTGAGAAAGCACTAATTTGACATGAGCCAGGCCTGTAAATGATTGGTGAAAAAATTGTCGGAACTTTTTGAACACGCGAAAATAGACACAACAGGACAAAAAAATATGGATTAATTAATAAACACAACACAGATATGACACACCTTTTATGGTACCAAAAAATATATCCCAATTAATTGAGGGCTCAGGTCTGAGTTAGTTGTAAATGAAAGGAAGAGAACAATTCCTATCCTTTTGAAGGTTGCATATCTTCGCTCCTTTTGTTTGTTTAAATGTTTACGCTGATTCTTTCGTTTATTTTGATTAAATCTTATAGAAGACGAAGAAGAAGAGGCGGTGCGGTCATGCGAGAGTTTTTGAAGAAGAATATATATTTCGAAGAAAAATTATTATTTCGCATTATTTTTTTAATTCCGTCTCACATCCAGATGGAACAAATAAATCATAGGGAAAAAGGATTGAGACACGGAGAAATGCATGTGCGTGGGTAGCAAAATAGAGAGAATTTTTCCAGTCCGAGAACCTCCGACACACTTCTGTACGTGCGTTATTTACTGACTAGGTGTGTGTTCGACGACTCGCGCAAATTCGACGACTCGCGCAAACTTTGCGACCCTCTCTCGCTGAGTGTGGCACAATAGCCAGGCAGTGAATACATCCACGCCTAGCGGAGTGTGTAGGTGGCATGATAATAATATGGCTAACTGATAGACGGCCCAGTCTTGTTTTGTCTTTGATGCGACAAATAATTTTTTAAAATATTTTTTTTAAGTTGGCATTTGAAACGGAATATAATCTGATCTTTTCGAGGAACGAAATAAAAGTCTTTTATTTTCTTATTTATTGGTTCTGTTCTTTGACGTTAAGAATTTTATTTTTACTATTAATTTTTTTCTTTTAAATATTAGCACAAAATTAGAGCAAAATCGTACTGTCAGAAATCCGACAATAGTCGGAAGATTTACAGGCCTGATAAGCTGATTCATAAAATTTTCAAAATAATGACTATCATAGTCATAGGACAAGAAAACACGAAAACTGTGTAGATTGATCTGTCTAAAATTTTTATATTTCCGTGGTCAAATATGATTTATACCTTACGAATTCATCATTGTGATCACAAAAACTAATTATTTACCAGATTATTTCTTGATATATTAACAATTCTCGAAATATGATTTCGCAAAATATGATACTACGCACTATCCTCACTTAACTTTTCAATTTTTTTAACACGCTGCTTGTGAGATAAGTATCTAATCAATTTGAACAGCAAAATCAAATATATTTTAGACAAGAAAACAGCTAAATGGTGAAAATAGATCTAGCTCCAAATAAAGAGCAATTTGCTTTCGCAAACTCCTAGAAAAAATTTTTCTTTCGCCTCAATACAGGAAAAGCCAACACCACTTGTTTGCGCCTGCTTTTTCTGTAGTTCCACAAAGAGGGTTGATCTTGCTCTGGTTTGAAAAATTGAAATAAAAAAGAGACATTTCATTAGAAATTTTTGGAAATGGCTATAAATTAAAATCATTGTCATAAAATGAATTTGTCAAAGACATACCAATTTTTCTTTAAATGTTCATTGTTCTCACCAACACAGTTGAAATTTCATTGGCTTACATCCACAGGCCAATACTCTTGACAACAAACTCTGTTAAGTTAATAGATGCAGTAGTAAGTAGTAACTCATTCAATAATCCTTTGTCATTTTCTCAAAATATGTCAAAATCAAATTTGCTTGTGAGTCCATTTTTGAGATGCTATAACTTTTTTATTAATCAAGCTAAATCTCTCAAATTTGGTAATCATGTACAACTTTTAGCATAGATTACAATTATTAGAAGGAAAATGAAAATATTTATTAACTTTTGGAGTTATCTGCCCTTGAATTGGCTCCCCCGTGCTGTTCGGAAAATTATTTTTTTTATTACTAGTTCTTTTCATGACTTTAATGTTTCATTTTTGATCATTGCCAAATATTTTAAGCTTTGTTTTCCATCTAGTGTTATATAAGTCGATTTTGGGGGTTTAAATAATTTATTGAGCCCAAAACGAATTTTTATTATCCCCAGACAGGTGTCTAGGGATAATCACAGCGTAATGAAAATTCGTTATCCCCAGACATATATTTGAAACTCCGCTCCTTTAAGCAATTATCCACATTCCAGAATATGGAATGTTTCCAAATGCACATAGAAATAAGGAAAGTTAATAAAATATCTAT